>NC_090895.1:49612766-49622766 GCF_036669925.1 Montipora capricornis | reverse complement strand
ACCCAGTGACTACTTCCAGTATGGAGTATTTCAGTGGCGAACTCTCCCCTTTGTATAGTGAAATTGTTGACTGGACCCAGAGTTGTATTTTCCATTCCACCGATGTAAGGGAATTAGTCTCGGAGTACGGAGTATGCTGCTCCGATGATGTGATCAGTTAGCGAGTCCCCAGATTCTATTATCTTAACATCATCGTCCGATAGAATAAACCTGCCAGTTTTTGGAGTAGTGGTTTTGACACTCCGAGCCCGAGATAAGGTTGTTGGTTTGGTTCACATCCTCTGCCGTATATTTGATTTTACAAGGACTTTAGAAAGATGCATGCGCTGAAAGAGAACTCCTGCACCCGGGCTTACAAACTGGAGAGTACTCGTTAGCACCCGTGACATTGATTTGAAGTCTGCCTGGAATTGCTGTTGTTGCTTCGAATTCATGAGCAGAAGTTCCTTTGGCCGATTCCTTGTCATCTCCGAGAGTTTCTCCTGTGGTATCTTCCGCGAGCTTAGCTGATTCTCTTTGCTGAAAATCACAGCCCGCAACTTTGGATTTTTCTTTGTTCACCTTGAGGACGTCCAGTTTTCATTTCTTGGCCGTGGTGTCTGGCTCTGTATATCCCGTAAGGTGACATTGTAGTGCCTTTTCATTACGTTAGCTTTCTCCCTGACTCACCCAGAAAACGAGTTTTTTTCGAAGGAACCGGCAATTTCTTTAAAAGTACTTTCTTCTCCTTCTTTCTAGGTTTCTTCTTTTTGAGATCACCTCGGCTTGGCTTCACTGGAGCTTCACGAATGACGCCATTTTCTTTGGGGGCGGACCCCAGTAAAAGGTGGTGGCATGTTTCGAGCTTCTCAATCACCTCTTCCAGTATTATAGCTTTCCAACCCCTCGACTATGTAAGTCAAATTTCTATTCTTCCCCGACAATTCACGACATTTTGCAGCATTTGTTTTGTAACCGTGGGAACCTCAGGAAATTCAATTTGTTGTTCAGTCCCGCTTGGCACGTGGTCAACCTCTTCTTTGCCAATTAAGTCATCGTCGAGGGGAATCTTTATACGTTATAGGGAGCCCATCAAAAGACCAAGCTGGGACGTGAAGAAAGACGGGGAAAAATGCTTGCCGTGGCATTCTTTGTCTCTCCCAGTCGTAGCACTCACAACTAGGCTGGTTGAACTGCACTCGATAACTTCTTTTATCGTCTGTATCACACTGACTTCTGACCGTGAACACACCATTAGCTTTAGCTATGGCGAATACTTCAACATGACTGCTTGGCATTGACTTTGCAAGGGAATGTCTTTCCAAACAGGGCTTAATTATATGGTGCGGCCTCTCTCTCAAATAGGGAGGGATGTTGGGATTATATGGTCGAAAGGATGCTTGCAGTTTCGTGTTTCGTGTTTCGTGTTTCCTGGAAAAAAATGGGGGACAAAATTAGAAGTTTGGGGAGATTAAAGCAATTATTGCTTCATTGTTACACTGTTAATCTTCAACATTTAATGAAATTACGATGGACTTGTAACTTAAGGATATAAACACTCATATAGAGATTTCTATCTTTAAGTTCAAACTGATTTTTTAAACTCTGGCAACACTTTTCTGGTTCATATGTAGCACTAAGGATAATAGATTATTTTAAAATTGGTACACACCTCAGGTACTTATCAGGAAGAAACTCTTCAACAAGAACAGTCAACATCCAGCTCAGCGTTGCATGGTTGTGACCCTCCAAGGAATAGCATACTTAAAAGCCTGGTTTTTTCTCTCTACTCCATTGTTGGTGTTGATTGTGGTGAGGAACCGGTCTTTAAGGAATGCCCAAACCCATTTCTGAAAGGTTAACATACACTTTCAAAATTAGAGCTTGATGAAGGGATATTAAATGCAATCATTTTTTTCCGGCCAAGGTCTCTCGCGTCGCGATAAGCTTGAGGTTTATTACCTTATACTGTGGAAGCCACGTTTTTGTCATGCAGCTCTGTAAATTAGAACTAGACTTCCACTCTTCTCTGTCTTTTAGTTCTCCCAATTTGTCCATGTACTCTTTTTCTGTTCTTGCTCTTGCTACACTTCGTAGTTTAGCAAGTACGTTATGATTGTCAACAGTCAAGCCATTGCTTGCTCTTGCGAGCCATCTTTCCTATTCCCGTTCACGGTGGAAATCACATATAAAGATCTGAATGTCGGCAAAACAAAGCAGCAATTGATTAGCTTCAGGAAACGTGCTTTAAAATAGTCTCTATATCTGCATGCCGTTCTGACTCAACTTGAAGTCCCATGACTTTAGGATCATCAGCGCTTCAAATATAGCGTCCGCCGTTTCACTTTGGACAAGGAAGGAACCAACGATTTGATAATCGACGTTGAGTCTTGACAACAACGCAGAAAAGAGGGAGGCTATACCGCGTGGTCTTGTGGGTAGCGTCCAGCATACAGATCTCGCCTCCATATCGCTCTAGCAATCGTCTCTGGTCTATTGTTTGATGTACAAACAGGAGCCCTTTGTAGATGTTCTTAAAATTTGTTCATCATCTTTGCTGTCGCTCTGGCCATCTCCACTGTCATCTGTACGTCGCGGGCTTTCTTCCTCATGCAATGGCATAAGTTGCATAAGGATGAAACTCGAATGAATCATCGGGTGAGGCTTCCTTCCAAAGTTCCAATTTCTTAATTAATAATATCTTCTTAGTCAATTTTTGAAAACCTGTCTTTGGTCACAGGTTTGTAAATATGATTTCGTACAGTTGCCTTTGAAGGGAAAAACCGTCGATTTGATAGCTTAGGTGCCTTTTGTCCACGATACAATTCTTTTCCAGATCTTGCACCTGCACATACAAGGTCTTGAATTTTGGTAACGAGCCGCTCGTCTATAAACTGATAAAGACCACCAGCCTACAGAATAACAACTTGTGAAGAATAACAGACTGTGACAGACTGTTGCGGAATTCAATTTCAGGCGGTTAACTTTTTCTAAACCAATTTTTCTGACTTAAGCTCGCCTATTTTAATGTGAAGAGGGCACAAAAACGGGAAAATTCGGAACAAAAACTACAGTCCCTGCCATTCAGTCATTGCTTTTACTCGTTGGCCCACCTTCAGTAGGGACCTTCAGATTCTAGGACGAGAACGACTACGAGTACCAAATTTTCTCGTAGAAAAACATTGAGCGCGCGCAAACCAGCGTCATTTTGGCGAGAAAAATGTGTTACCGTCGTCATTCTAGTACGAGGTTTTGCAAAAATGTCGTCGTGTCAAAACATGTCAACAACACGGTAGCAGTTTTGGCATTTTTCGATCAGCAAAAAGGCCCAGGTAACAGCAATAAGAATAACCGAGCAACCTATACTGCTAACAAAGAGTAAGATTAATCGTACGGGGTGTAAATCTTCTTAGTATTTTCGCTAAAAACAAACAGTCAAAACTCGTCCTCGTTCTCGTCCTCGTCCTAGAATCTGACGGTCCCTAGTATTCAGAAGTTACGAACACATTATGGATCGAGCCAGGTCATGGGAACGTTATCACGACGGAATTATGTACAACAGAATGAATCACTAGCTAATACATGATAACCACGTGAACTTACATCTCCAATAGGGTGCATGATGTGTTCATCAACGGACGGTAGATTGACGTGACTCTATCTTTCACTTTTTGCTCTGCCCGTCTTCTATGGCTTTCCGCAAATTTTTTGATTGGCTTTTGCAACGCCACTCTGTCTTTTCAGCGATCTAAGAAGCAGCACAAAATGTCTCTTATGATAGACCCATTCCGGTTATAATCGCCATTATAAATGCTCTTCCAGTTGCATTAAGCGTTTTACCTTTAATATTTGATAATTATATTTGATAGTTTCTTTTCCGCATATGATAGTCGAAAGGTAATTTTTTGTACAGATGGCGCGTCATAGGGCGTCCAACAGCATGCGTCTTATAATTAGGTGAAAGAAAACAGTTGTCCATGAACCAGAATGTATAAATATCGACAATACCCGGAGGACGTCACGGATTATGTGCTCAAGTGCATGACTGTACATTCTATTACGTGGATTCGGCAACACTGAGAGATCGATATTTTGTCTGTGACTGGGGCTACGGACATGTGCAGTTGGAAACTGAGAGGAAAGGAATGAAGCGGCTGAACCAGAAAATTTCTTCTTGGCCATCCTATGAAGTCGGTAAATGCGTTTTGTTTTGTTTTTTGCTTAAGGTGTCTCAACAGTTTGGCAAATGGTTGTAGCACCAAGATCAGGGGCACCCAACGAGAATATAGTTCAAAACCACTTAAACATAGCATTGTTAAACGTATTTTAGGATTGAAACGGTAGATATGGGCATATTTTTATCCCTTAAAATTTTTTTCATCTGTTCGGATTTTCTAGCTGAAAGTCTAGTGATCCGAAACTATAGGGATCAAAACTTACCTTTTCGAAAATTTCAGCCAGAAAAAAATCTCCCGAAAATTCTAGGTGTTCTTTTTAGTGCAAAAATCCGTTAAAAATGGGCAATTATACCATTTTTCAGATGTTCGATATTCTAGGAGAGGCAAGCAAGCAAGAAATTTAACAACAAATCTTCCAAAAATTCTAGATCTCAAATCGTCTTCCGAACAGATATTTTCCGAAAATTGACGTTGGGTGCCCCTGCAAGATAAACAGTAAACTTGTAGCCTTTACATTGGAGCGCTGAGAGTGACATACGCTATTTACAAGACCTTCTCCAAGCTGATTTATGAGTTTATACCCGCGGCCGTTCGATCTCTGAACAGACAACCGTTCGATTTTTCAACAGACAGTGCCCTGGAAACCGCAAAAAGTCTGAGCCAATACTTATCGGTAGCCATTACAGCGAAAATACAAAGATTGTTATAGTGGAATTCATGATAAGACCATCAAACAAGAAACTGGATATTGAATGAATGAATGATTGATTTCGGTCTCTTCTGCATGGAACCCACTGCAGTCGAACGTCTGAATTAAAGGTGCTGATCACAAGTATGTAATTATGAATGTATAAATCACATGACTAGCCCAAACAGCAAACTATGTTTTATTGTCTCACGTAATTATTATAATAATGATCAAGCTACTTTTCAACTCATGCTGCCCACCCGTAGCTTGAATGCTATGTCCTTGGCTTTTTCTTGTCGTGTAGTCCGCATAGCAAAGGTTAAAAAGGCTATATATATATTAGGATCGCCCCTTGTTCGCCGATCGAACTACAACGGTCCCAGTGACCCAAAGTCTGATGCAAAATGCTAGCACAAATCTAATTATTTTATTTCTACCAAACGGCGAAAAGTCTCTACCTAACGACGAAACTCCTTCCTTGCGTTCTGCACAATCTAATATTCTCAACCCTCTTAATTAAGGAAGGATGTATGCGAAAGGGAAATTCTGTGTATAGAATTCAATACAAAACTGAGAGGATTTTCTTTTAAGACATAACAAGAGAGAGAACGGATCCCTCATAAATGGCCTCTTCCAATGATAGTTTTTTAAAAAAATCTATTTTCAAGTATTGGTACAAAGATATGGGATAGTATTCCCGACAGTTGTCGTGCTCGGCCTAAATATAAAAATTGTATCCTACGTCAGAATCGGCTACTGGATACTCTCACACAAAAAAATATTTATGTTGCCGTTCATACTTTTAGTAAATATTAAATTTAACATTTTCAGCTTAATTTCAGTTATACGTCTGTTTTATTCCACCTACTTTGTAATTGTACTCCCTGTCATTTTAATATTATATGTTGATGTTCGTGTATCTGTTTTCTTTATTGTTGTCTCAAACTCTATTATTGAATCTTTTATTTTTCCTACCCGCCTCGATTAGCTAGGCTATTTTTGCGGGTAAGGATCAATGAAAGATGTACGAAAGGTGAATGTATAATAATTTTCAACTAAATTTAATTTTAGCTACGCAGCTATTTTTACACAGCCACCTTATTGGCCAGTTGTGATGACGTAATCAAAATTTAAATATGCGCGGTTTTGGGAACGAGGCCTTAGTTTTGTGAAACTAAAAATATATTTAAAAAAAGAACTATAATGGGGCATGGGGATCCATTCTCCACTGTAATTATTTCTTAAATTTGTGATTGTTTGACGCCCCCTCTATTAAAATTCTTTAAAAGTTAGGAACTTTTCGCAGCTGGTCTCGTTTGTCCACCATTGTTGGTGGCAGCATCACTGAAGTAAAACGCACAGGCTCGAACTTGTCAATTCATCGATTCTCTCGCTGTTAACTTTCTGAATCTTCTCTCTGCTTTCATATAAATGGCAATTCTAAGTTGGTGTCATGTAATGTTCACTGAAGGGAAGGTTGGTTTTGGTGGATGGCTTGGAATGCAATTGGAAAAAACGAAACACTTTCGACATTTGGAACATGAAAGCTTACCGAACTTGCTTTTGTGAAAGATGAATGTTTTGAAGTACGGAAGAGCTAAGGTTTGTAGGACCGTATGAAAGTACATTCAGTCGTTAGGCTGCAGTCACTTCCAACTTTGATGCACGCGTTTGCGCAAATCCTTGCTTTAATAAGTCGTAAGCGTGAAGGTTTGAAAACATTGATTTTTTTTTTAGGACTGACAAAGGAAGGGGACATTGTTGCCCTCCGATCACATGGCTGAATGAAAACCATGATTTAGCTCCAATAATTTGTGACTGTACCTGAAGCAGCACTATTTACAACGCAGTAGAGGGAAGCGGAACTAGTAGCTAAAAAAATTTATATGTAGTTAGAGGTGGTTGGGGATCATAATTATTGGAGGATCAGGAGCGATCGGAGCTTATAACTTGCCCATTTTGGCAACGGGGCATTACGTAATATTTCGCTAATATTCGTACTTAATATTTCTTGTAATATTTCTAAATTATTTCCCACTCCTGATAATTCTTGCTTACCATCTTATTTAAGCAGGCTCTATGTACGTGTCGTGTAAGTGACATTTGCAGGCTAAATGGGTCTAATCCTTCACCCCACTGTGAAAAAATAAAGGAGACAGTCATCTTTGGAAAGGATCACAGGTGTCTCAATTATTTTTCTTTTTCACATTTTCAGACACCTTTCTATCTGGATAACAGCCCGCTATGCTAGAGGAATGTGTTTTTGCAACTGCAGGTAAGATAGTAAGACAACAAAAGAAAAAGAACTTTCAGTTCTTTGCTACTTCTTTATTGATGCCCTGATTCCTTGAAAATCAATACTATTATCAAGCATTCTCTAGGATAGTCGAGTTCTCAGCGTTCCTTGGACACCCTGCAAGAAAAAGACCACAGCCGGTTTGATTTCCCATCCTTTGGTGCCTATGTTTGATGGTCGTTATTGTATTGTAAATATAACCAGATCGTTATTCACATGCAAACCGTGCAGGGCATATGTCGGACATTTAACAATTCGTTCCAGATTAAACCGTTTACACTGCTATCTCACACGGAGTTAGATTCAAAGGTCTTCGTCCTTTCAGGGAATATGATCACTACAGGGGAGCGGGTGAGAAATTTGAACAATTAACCGAATTTTCTTTAGAAATCGTTTACACTGCCACTGGAAATATATGGCAACCACGCCCCTAGCCCCTAGGGTCTTCTTTGGTTCAACATGGCGACTAGGCTTTCAACATGAGCCGTAATGTTTAAATAAAGCTGAGTAGACCATGGGGATGTGGTTGAATTTGTGAGATCCATTTAAAAAGAATAAATAAAGGCCGGCTAAAACACCGCTCCCCGGAAAAGAAAAGTAAAATAAAATAAACCAAAACAGGAAAAGTAAAAAGATGCGGAAGTTTATAAGGCAGCGCTTGGTTTCAAGAGGTCTTCAGGCCCAATTTGTAACTGTAAAAGGCCACTTCGGAAAATACCATAATACTCTTTGTTTGTCTCCCCAAATTTTGCATAAGCATTGTTTCGATTTTTTCTTGGGACTTACAATCGTGCCACGAGAAAACAAAAACAATGCTCATGCAAAATTTAGACTAGTATGGTATTTTCCGAAATGGCCTCTTGGATTCCATGCTCGGACAGGCATGGATTCCTTGATGTTTATTGATTTTTTTTATTGGCTCAATCCAAAAGTCGGTAAAGTGCGTCATCATCAAAACAAGTAGCACTTTCCACTTCCATAAAGTGACTGATGATGATTGGCCAATATAGAGATCCATTGTATCCCTTGGCATTTGATTGGTTATTAGAAAAGTAAACAGATTAAAAATGGACAGTTGACCAAAATTAAAGGAAATTCCATGTTAAGCGAAGATTGGATTAGCAGGCAGCCACATAATTGTGATAATCATTTATAAAATAACTTTGAAGAAGAGCTTTAAACGAGAGTTGCCATTTTATTTCAAGAGAAGGAGGGAATGCTGAGAACTGTTACTAACTTACCTCCAACCTTCTTTAAACGTCGGTATTTCGATAGACGAAATTCGTGTAAGGTCCACCCACACCAGACCAGCAATTGTCAGATGGACCATGCTTATTATACTGCGTGTCCGCTGAAGCCCCCCAGCACTCTCCGTAGTATTGAATGGCGAAGTAATACTTCCTGAAACGGTCAAAAGGATTCGGGAAACTAGAACTTACTTTTAAACAACAACTGAGACAAGCTTAATTATACCCAAACTGTCTGAATGCCGAAGAGCATTGCACATCTCTTTCGTTTTATATTAGCATGCCAGAAAAATTTGAATGCAATTAGTTGCCATATGTCTAATCAATTAATCAATTAAGAGTGCGGGAGAGGTGAAGTAACTGGGTGCGTACAACAAAGAAGGAGGCAGTGTAGCTCAGTGGTTAGAGCGCTTACCTTGAGATCCGGAGATTCCGGGTTCAAGACCCACTCTGACCACTGGTTGAATTTGATTCTGGTAGTCCCTGGTTCAACTTCCCAGCTGCACTTGTAAGTAGCCAACTGGTTTGCCACCGGCCAGTTGGGATTCTTAGTAGTTGTTGCTGTTATTCTGTTCCGTCGTTTCGTTGTGTTTCATTGGCCCTGAAAAGCCCCTCTGGTATGTATGTGTGTAAGGAAAGGGACAAGCTTTATATCTCATGAATGATACCAAGATGCACCATAGTGCGAAAATAAGCCTTAGTAAAACGAGGACAAATGTGGAACAATTAAATTTTAAATCAATAGTATGACATATTCCTCCTTCCACAATATAAGAAAAGCCTAAGTAAATGTTGTCACAAGATGCGAATAAATATTTAATTAAATACTAACTTCGTGGAGTAATAGTTTCTGAACTGTAACGTTAGCTTGCTCTTAAATGATTAGTAATGACAGTAAAATAAAAAGAACAAGTAAACTTACTTCTTTCTTTTGGCTATTTCTGAGCAATTTCGAACTGTTTTTGACATATCACGCCAGTCGATGTACTTGCGTAAGCTCTCGAGCATATGATCGTCCATGGTGCGGTCTTTGGCCTTGTCTTTGAAACAGCCGAGTTCTTCTGCAACAAGAACATTTGCAGAAGAAAGGGGTAAATTGAGCATTTTTGATTTGTCTTTTGATTTAAGTTTTGTTTTGAAATTTGCCCTTATCGGACATATTTTAGTTCTGGGCGAATACAGAATTTTTGTTCTTTTCCAGTATAAAGATGAAAGAGAGAATCCGCTTAAGAATCATGACGTTATTTTGAATCACGGATATGGATAACCACGGCGTTTTAGCAAAAAGACCAGCAGCCAAGTAGTAGCAAACGATGGACACTTGATAAGATACTGTTTAACGTTTTCCTTTTCGTTTCCACACCTGTACGGTTCGAGAGCCTTTCAGCGTGGTTCACTGGCAAATACCCTTTTTTTCAGTGTGTAAGCGCTGAGACACGAGAATATTAGCTTCAAAGATACTCTCCACATGCACAAAAAAAGGAAAAAAGCAAGTGATTTAAAAAGTCAATTCAGTTAATAGACGTCCTTTGAATGAGAATAAACAAATTTCAGAGACGTCGCCTTTCGTTGTTGAATTGCCGGCGGCTGCCGTCTTGAATGGTAGGGAATT
>NC_090895.1:49580266-49597766 GCF_036669925.1 Montipora capricornis | reverse complement strand
TGAAACGTCCTTACGTTCCATTCGCAAAATAGTAGCGTACAAATTGAACAAATAGAAAGAGATGTTTAAGAATGGCGTCAAGTTGAAACAGTTTGGCACAAACTGTGGAATCGCCGACTTGTGTATTCAAGTTTGATATCGTTTCGCCTCATCATAACCATCATCATCACCATCACAATCTTTATTTATACACGGTACAAAAATCAGGTATCTATGTAAATATTAATATGAATATTATAAATATTGCTATCTATGTAATAAGGGAAAACATTTTATTTAACAAATAAAGAAGCCTTGACTGTGCTTTGTTCTGTTGTAAAGCACGCAGGAAGCGTCCGGGATATTCACGGGTGCAATGGCGCTAAATTTGAAAGGCCGAGACGACAAATGACATGAGACAATAACGAAAAATGGCCGCAACAAGGAAAGGTCCCCCTGCGTTTTACTCTGTTACAGCTTAACTATATAAAATATGGAAAGGGTTGCATATGGCTTTTAAAGAAGAGATTCTCATAATAAAATAACAACCATTTTTGTCTCGGTACCATCTCGTTAACCTGTATCAATTTTGTGTTCAACTTGACCTATTTTAGGTAAATTTGAGTATGGGAAATAGCTGTATGATAACTTTGAGACTGAATTTCTTCTAAATGAAGATGTCAACACGTTGGGTTGCATATGGATATGTTTTCTTAAAAAGTATAAAGGGCTCATGCAACATATAAAGGGAATCCGATGTCTAGAAGTAGTATCAAATCCAGCATTTCTGAAACATACATTTTCTCTCTTTGATTCCTCGCCGTCCTAAGGGCCTTTGGGAGTTGAATTGATTCATTTTGAACCTCGCGCGTGCATATTAATGACTCTAAGCTCCGCCTCTATGAACAATAGCAACGTTTCGCCTCATTTGTCATGAAATAATTATTTTCAACAAACAAAAGACGTTCCCAATGGGACACTAGCAAATCACGGACAAAAGATAAAATGGTAGAGGCTTTTTCTTTGATGAGGCTGTGTAGACAACCGGCAATGAACGGAAAAATACTTCGTGAACTCGCTCTACAGGTCTGTTTTTCAAAAAACAAAAAAAAAACATCGATCGGATATTTACACATTGCGCTGGTTTATTTCAAGATTTTTCTGGGTAGCGGGTAGCAGATAAAGCATGAGGAATAAGCAAGCATTAAGCCCGCGTAACTAAAACTTTCCACGCTTTTCTCTAAAAAAACTTCTATTCTGATGGTCTGTTGAACCAAATAAACTCATAAAAACAAAAAGAATTGTTTGCCATGTCACTTTCAATGAAGCAAACAGTCCGCTCTTTAATCTTTAGTATTATTGTACACTTCTCGCACCTTGACAATTTATTCTGCTCATCTTAACGTTTGATTGACAGTTGCGGAATTCGGCGAAGGGACTCTTGTATTCCCAAAGCTAAATCAGTTGACCAATCATATCCCCCCAGTGCTGAATGCGTGTTTCTTTATGCCGGACTTGTCACATATTTCGCACTGCAAGTAAATGTCACGGAAGACAATAGAATTCTGCGCGATGACGAAAGAAGTGTAGGGGGAAACACGAGCCGATAGGCAAGTGTTTCTCCCTAATTCTTGAGCGCTTGTAAGAATTATTTGATTGGTTAATGAAACAAAGGCTTGTCAAAACATCAATCAACTGAAAAGTGGCTTGACAGAAATCACACAAAATTCGAATTTATGGAAAAACAAGTGCCTCAATGTTCGCTTTCAGTCCGTAAAAAACAGCAATAAAGAGCATCTAAATAATTAAGTTCAGCGAAAACCGGCCGAATTGTTGCCCATGAAAACCTGCACGTTTCCGACATAACAATTGGAAAACAAACTGTTCAATAATACCCAATGAAAAATTCGGAAATTCATCTGCCATTTCTGCCGATGATGGTGCGAGCTATCGTTTGTTCCGTGCTTTGTACTCTCTTCAAAAACTCGTTAATAATTAATGACCTTACAGCCTATCAAAACATCGATAAAACGTCACGTTGTTATGAAAAATAGTATTGCGTGACGAGCGTTACTGTCTAGAATCTTCGCGAGAGTTCGTAGTTTGTTTATATTTAGGTTTGTACGTAAGCGTTTCTAAATCGGTGTGTTTTGTAATCTTTCTATAATTAGATTCATTACTATTTTAGAAAGTTCTAGAAGTTTATTGTCAGAGTATATAAGTAGACGAGTCCAAGCGGAGTGTTTTTCTAACTAGTTTTTCACAAGCGAAGAGAGTTGGCGTTGGCCGTGTTTAGTCAAGTGTGACAGAAGCTGTGTGCATTCAAGTTGGCGGAGGCCGTGTAAGTTTGTCGAGTACGAGTTATTCAGAGTTTTACTTCGTGGAAACTACGTTCATTTTTGGAATAAATCTTCTTGTTGTTGTTCCGACAACCCTGCGTTCAGTTTAGTTTGCAAGCTACCTTTCCTCAAAACATTCGAACACGTAACACACGTGCATGAGCTTTATATCCCGATAAAACACCCCTAGTTAGTATTCTTTATATAAAGAATACTAATAAGGCATAGCTTGTTTCTCTTCTTTGCTAATATTCACCTCTCACGATTTAAACCATTGTTTTGAGGCCAGAGGGACACACTCTTTGTGGAATGTTTTTGAAGCTGTTCAAGAAACTCGCAGCACGTGTTTTTTCGGGTCTAAAAACACTCGGCTACGCCTCGTGTTTTTCAACCCCGATAAAACACTGCTGCTCGTTTTTTAAACATTACATAAGGCACGCTGTTTGAAGCAATGAGAGCGCGCGTTAATTATATAGGAGCTTTATTATAAGTATCATTAAAAACTGTATACAAATTAATTTCCATCATTCTGAATATTACATTATTTAAAACTTCTAATAAATCCTAAATCCTGTTTTTCATGAATGCCGTGTCGGAATAATAATAATAATGATAATGATAATGATAATAATAATAGAAAGTCTGGACAAAATAGTTTAATTGTGCATCATTAATTTCTAAACTTGGAGGGGGGGGAGGGGACGGGGTTAGATTGTTAAATTTCTGTCTTGATCCAATTGACATAAATTCAGTTTTTGTCCTATTGGGAGTCAATTTCTTGGCAATAAGCCAACGATTTATATTTGATAAATCCCGATTTAAAGAAACCTGAATGGAGCAGATGTTGTTGTCAGAATAAGTTAGGTGACAAATAATTGCGAAAGTCGTTAACATATAAGAGGAACAACAAAGGCCCCAGTATTGTCCCTTGAGGGATCCCGTAAGTCAGAGTGCAAGTTTTAGAAAGGGGAACCATTAACAGCGCATTTTTACGTACGATTGTCTAAGTAGGAGGAAAGGTGTTCATAGGCATTTCCATTACTTCCATATAGATTTAGTTTGGATAATAAACCAGAGTGGTTGACTGTGTCGAATGCTTTCTTTAGATTTAGAAAGACACCATCTTCAATGTTCAACTCAAGAACACTCAGTCACACCGCTAAAGTAATTAACGTTCATAATCTTCTAATTTCTGTTTCGAAATCTGAGCTCATTTTTTTAAATTGCAACAGCAAGTTCCGGGAAGTTCCAAAATAAATGTGCGTACTGTAAGTATGGAGGTCCGGTCTGGTCAAAATTAAACAAGATTTTCTGTCTGCTTATTTAATTATTTGTGTTGGCTGTTTATTTTATTTTACTGTATATATGTATCGTTACATTTTGTCGCGCCTTTTTTTCGTTACCCTCTGTGAATTTTTGGCACACCCTACAAATTATTTTTTTTACAATGTACTGATTATTTTTGGCACCCTTTCTTTGAATTATTTTTGGTTACCATCCACGAATTATTTTTGGCTACTGTCAAATTAAATGCTGCCACTATACCCGCTCTCACATATGCACTCGTATCCTCCTAGAGTGTCGACACACTTTCCTCCATTCAGACAAGGCATGCTCTGACATTTGCCAATGTGCCAATGTCCACAAAAAAAAAAACAACAAAACAAAACATAATAAGAATAAGAATAATAAGAATAATAAGAGCAATAAGAACAACAATAACAATAATAATAATAATAACAATAACAATAATAATAATAATAATAATAATAATAATATCATCGTTCTGGAACGCAATGCACGCAGTCTCAATGCGTTTACATATGATTAAACAGAATAATAGCGTACTATTACCAATATGGCAATTGTTTCCACGTGAGGCCGTGAGGCTGCAAAAGCTTGTGCTTTGTGACCAATGCTTCGTATTTTACTTTGGAGATTAACTTGTAATTACACATTGTTTAGCAGTATGCCTGCACATGCCCCAACGAAGGTAATTTCCACTGGGAATAGCTCATCAATAAATCGGCAAGTTGTTTTCAAGCTGGCTCGATTCAGCGATTTAAAAAAAAAAGGTGAATCAATAACGGTTGCTGAAAAGAGAAATTGAAAGAACAATGGTATAAGGATTGTTAAATTGCACCTATCATGGTGGAAACAAAGGAAGGCAAAACAATAATGCTGTTGCGATAATTAGACCAGGAAAACCCCGCAGAGTGCAAAATGGTTATTTTAGGAGAGCACAACACTTTAATTACCTAATTGCCAGTTTATTCATCGTACGGCGAGAGTGAGATCAAAGATTCAAGTCTCAAATAATCGCTACTAAAAGCTTTAGATGTGCCAATATCGGAGATATTATAGGATTAGCAAATTGAAGATCGATGGAAGAAAGCTTCTGATTTTGTCACAGGTTCACTTTCAAAGGTGGGAAGAAATGAATTGGTCGAAAGTATCAAAATATTTTCCAATTACTCAGTAACACTGAACCCAAGTGGTTTTGACTTCTCTTTGTAAGAAGCCTTCTAAACAGTTCTATAATGTGATTACCTTGGAAGAATCAATGGTGCAATACCCGTTTACAAGAATCACGAAACATGCTCTAAATGTTTTTAGCCTAAGCGCTAAAAAACCTACTGTAGGTTAAAGACTTGGCACATTAATAAGGGGCAGAAGTAGCCGTGAATCAATTTGAACTTTGGACTAGTCTAGGTTTCTAAATACTAAAAAAATGGTCTTGAGCATTGCTACTAGTATCATGAGATAGAACTGATGAAGTTTGGCCAATAAAATGAAACTATCACCGCCAACTAACATTGTTTTTCCTGGCCACGCCGCTCATGTTCGTTCCTTATTTCACACTAAGAAGAATAAAGGCCAACGCTGTTTAGCACAATTCGAAAGAAGTGCTGATAGATAAAATCAGGCTACTAGAAGATTTGGGAAATGCTTATTCGTCAGTGAAACGTCGACAAATTTATGCAATAAATACTTTTAGCAATATAATAAGTTAAAATCAGTAGTAAAGATGAGTTGTCTTAAATGGAAAGAGAAGGTTTACAAGTGTTTACATTTGAATCAAATGCTTTTTAACACTTCCTATATAAAATGATTGTTCTGCGCGGTCACTGCAATGCGTGCGAAATAATAAAAATAACTCTTTAATAAAACTTGACTTGCGATGAACAGTCAGAAAGATTTCAAATGCGTTAAACTCAAGGAAACTTCAATAAATCGAAAAGTGTGGGTAAATTAGTTAAACATGAGTTATTTAATAACATAATAAAAATAATAAAAATTATGACGAAAATTTATGCTAAGACTATGAAAGAAAGTGCCATTTTCATACGCAGATAGGGAAATAACTGTTAGATGTCTTTTATGCGTAAATCGGCCAGATTTCAATCCTTCAGTTGGAAAATACTCAGTTGGCTTTACTCAAGCAAATATCCAATTCGAAATCTCCAAACCTTTACTGAGGCATCGTCCGCTTCCCACTTTTTATACATGTGGGTCGTCTCTAACATTTCAGTGTCCACTATGAATGTTTAATGAAATTTATTTTTCCAAATTAAATGTACTTTCTGCAGCTACAAGTCAGATTGATTGACGACAAGCTATCTGAAAAAAAAAATCGACGGTAATTATGTGCAGCTAATTCACCTCAAGCGCAGTTCTTTTCTCTACAAAGATGAACAACTAAAGCTTATCACCTCGGGTCCGCCACATGCAATTTAATTGATAAAAGCCAGTAGTGGTTATTTCCTTCATGCTGCTTTCGTGTGGGGGGCAAAAACTCTGGGTCTTGACCATATGTTCTTTGAATGCATGCAAAGTAATGCAACGTTCAAAGTGATGCTCGAGGGATGAGAATTCAAGAGAGTAAACTCAAAATTAGCCTTGCAAATTCTCTACTATAATAATTAATTGATTATCTTTACAGCATTTCGATGGCCTCGGCTATTTGAAGGTGTTGAGTGTAACAAGCCAAAAATGTGATTGAATAGCTCAGAAGTATAAAAACACGACGCACCAAAATTCCGAGCTTTCAAATTGAAAGGGAAAACAGCATACTGAGGTCTAGATTGGTGACTGCTTGAAATAAGCAAGAAATTCATTATTTTATCTGCGAACCCGGTTGAAGTGCTAACACGAAAAGTTTTTTACGGTTTAGAAAATCGGAAATTGACTATAAATAAATACACTTACCAATCGGCTGCAAACTTGACTATTGCTAAAGGTAAGTTGACGGAGTAACAAGCTGTCTCTTCTGAAGCTGTTAAGCCGAAACGACTTGATTTCATTCCTAGCGAGAAATACAGTAGCATCTAATGGCTAAGATGCTTTCTTTATTGGGACCATTAAACCCCTACAGAATAGACAGGGGTAACAGTTTGAGGGGGCAGCCTTAATATGATGCCCACGGTGACATTACTGCGGTGACTTCACAGTGTCTGTCAAAGAATCTAAAAAGAACTGTAACTTGAAGGACGAAGACCAATGGGATTCTTTTAAATTGGTTTATATTCCCTTAACACTTAACTGAATAATCCTTCAATATTACCGTGACAATGGACATTAATCACAAGAATTAGGATTTATTTTAAGTTTGATCCAAATGCTGCAAATTCCTCGACTTAATCTTCTGAAGATGGGTGTGTGATCCATGTCAACATTGGGTGGCAACCGTTATGTATTTGCTGTTTCCTCTATTTCAATGACCTACATTTCCCGTTGAATTGGTCATACTACTGAAGAACAAGTTTTCCACCAAGATATTTACTTGCGACTTAGTGCTGTGGTTATCGTGTCAAATACTGAGGGCATCCCCACGTTTAATCTCACCAAGCAGTGAGTCCAAAGAGATATTAAGAGAAAACTGTAACGAATCTGTGAGAAATGTAACAATCTCAAGGACTTGGAGGTCAAAATACAGGTCTGTGGTTGAGGAATTAAGGAAATTTGTAAACAAAGCCTTTTAGGTGTTATGGTTGCTTAAAATTCCCGAGTGAGTAGGAAGTTTGAGAATGCATGCTCTCACATCAAATGTCGTTTTTTTCGATTTATTGGTTAAAATTTCACCAAAAACTGAAATATTGTGCATTGTTAGATTTACTGTTGCTCCCTTCTCAGTTTGACACACAAAAAAAGGTAAAGCTCGGTTAATGTCTAAGTCGTTCGACACTTTTTGTAACGAAACAAAACCATTGAGTAAATAGCCGTTGCTGGAATAAATACTATTAAGAAAAAAAAAAGTAATTTGCTAGGACATGAGTAGGGCTTTTTGCTTCTTTAAAAGTCGTCAAGATAGCGCGATTAACTGGAAGCCGACTTAAGCCTGCTGAGAATCATTGTAAATTCCTTTGGTGTCCTTGGACGCAATCTCTTTAATTTTTTATTTTCTGCTGAATGCAACCGGAAGGAGCGACCATTCTGATACAAAACTGAGTTTTAAAATTCATTTCCGCTAGGGAAGTTTTAAGCGGCGATCACCAGGGCAGATTCTTTTAATTCTTTTAGTGCACTGTTTTCCCCCTGGGTAACCAAAAAGGCTACTATATTTAGATCATCTTTATGCCTAAACAAAGTAGGAATGTTCAGCTAAAATGTTCGACGTTCACACAAACACAGTCGTGCGAAGGAATAATATCAGTTGCGTTGGAGCCACGCAAAAGAAAGGTCAATATAGCCGTGAATATTCCGCAAAAACATCATCATTTTGCCGACAGGCACGTGTGGCACGAAGAGTAGTATAAGTAGTATAAAGAGCATCTGCGACAGACAAACTTGAGAATATAAAATAAAATCATTATGTAATCAAATTTTGCGTCTGAATTTTGGTAAGCTTGTTTAAATAACAGAAAGACAGGCGTAGTTCACTCGGTTAGTAGGCAGCCTTCTGAGCTGCAGGACGTCAGTTCGATCTCCGTCTCATTCCATTGACGTCTGCCGATTTCGGCGATTTTCCTCGGTCTGATCCGTGTAGCTGTAGTTTTGATTTCCCTTAAAACGGAGCATTAACAGAGGAAGGGGGGACGCATTGAGGGCCACAAGTTTATCAGTTCACTGGCACGCGTTACCCCCGCAAAAATAGGGACCTTTAACACTACGCTTACCACAGATTTAACTGTCGTTCACGTTGCTCTCTCTTTCGTCAAGCGCGATTTTTGGCAAACTTTGAATGAACGTTACGTGCTACTCATGAAATACATGCATAAGTAAGTAATCAACCGGTTTTTCTTTGTTCATACGTTTTCTGCTCCCACACTCGTACCCCTTCATAACCTTTCGCGAGAACGTGGGGAACTTCGCGGAGTATACAAAACACTTAGAAAGAAGGACGGACAGCAACCTCAGTCTCACTGTTACAAAGCAAACATTGATTAGTGTTTTTTTCAAAGAATGCTCGGGCTCGCTGTCTCGTTGAATGTGATATTGGTATTCCATTACTGCATGGATCAATTCAACAGCAAGTGAAAATTATACTATCTACTTGACTGATATAGCGGAAGTCTCATTTTTTAAATCCGATTGAAGCTTACATTGAAGTCTCTCGCGGCGGTCTTTCGATGGTAGGCCAAGTGACCGAGCAACCACTCAGTTTAAAACTATGATAAAGTTCTGATAGCCTTTGCAGAAACCCATCAATCTTCATGGTAATGCAGGAACCCCCCTACTTTGATTTTGGATAATTCATGAAAGTCTTACCTCTAATCGCTCTAATCGTCAGTGATAATGTAATGTCTGCCTCAGAATAAAAAAGAGAATAAGATTTAGAAAAGAAGTTGCTTCATAATGGTGGATGGATATGTTATCAACCATATCGTGGCAAGAAAGGCTTCATTTTGAGCACACACGCATGTTGATCACGGATTTCACACGTAAACAGCTTTAATTTAATTTATTCATTTCACGCCCGTTGACGTCAGCGGGATCAAAGCTTGATGACAATCCTATCAGAAATAAGGCAACTACCATCTTCGGTTGCCCATTATTCTCTTTCGCGCAAGATTATATCTTTATATGATCAAAAAAGTATACAACTGGCTCAAGTTCTCTGAAATCTGGATAGAGCTATCCACTGCATTAGTCGCTGTGCTGCAGATAAGCGCTATCAAAAGTAATTAAGGTAACCACAGGATAGTGATTTGCGCTAACCACACCTCTAAAAACCACGCGACGAGTCTGTTATTTTCATTCGGGGACACGGTAATGGTTTATCAACAGTGAACAGTCAACTGTTAGTCAACTGTTAGATGAGTAATTGTTCCAAGAATCTTACAAATTTTTCAGTTTTTCCTTTGAAACTACATGATAGACTCTGAATCTCTTAATTTGGTGGTATTGAGCCTACCAGGTTAGCTAATATCCAAGTTAAAGTGTAAATGAAGATTAGATCTTGGCCATTGCTTGAAGGACCTCTTAATTCATATCTTAATTTAACAAGGATATTATACTATCTGCAGTCTTATTCATTATCGACTACTTAACGTATCTGTGACTGTTATTACCTTATTTGGAAATCTTTGTTTCCGGAAAGTAGAAAAAAGGATGAAGCTTATATTTATGTTAAAAAAAGGTAACTGGAATTGTACTTTAATATCTTATTTCGTAGCCAATTTTGTTAAAACGGATTTCAATAAAACTGACAACATCGTATCCGAATGCATTTTGGTTTTATCACTCTGGATATTTGGTTGGCGTTGTTAACTATTGAAACTAATGCGACTGAGCGGCTTGTTACACAATTTTTTTCTTCGAAGGTCTTTTTTGCAAATTGTGTGTAATTGACCAGTTTGTAATTAAGCAAGCAAAGAAAGAAAAACCGAAACAACTACACTTACTGCGGCAGAATAACAGTTATTTGGGTCCTGAAGAATCGGAGGTCATTATATCATAGCCATATGCCAATAAAAGTAATCCCTGACTACCGTATACGCAAAATATCACGTGTTCAGTTTGGATCGATTGCAAGTGCTATTGAGCCAATTCTTTCTTTCATTTTTGAAATACGCTCAGTGAAAGATGTCAATACCTGCACCGCGTGTGGCTTTGCTCCCATGGTTCATTTTTATTTCACACTATTTACAAAAGAAGTGTATTGATTAAAAGTTATGAGAGTTAGGTTTTACTGAATAATTAAATAACTCAAGTAAGTTGCAATTGTGTGTGTGGTTGCCAAAGTAGCATACGCTTTTGAGTTGGCCACCACCTACCAAAAGAATAAATAAACAAAACACACTGAGCGAACTTTATTAAACTGTCAACTGACAAGACGTACAGAGAAGAAACTGTGTCGCATCCATGGTTCTGAAATACGCCGGGTTGATATGTTGAAATCATTTTACTTCTATGTCCTCCGGCTTCAAAACAACGTGCATAAGCGGCTTGTATGGTAGCCCTGCAGGGTTAAGCCGGCCTGTACCAACGCAAAGGTTTTACCTAACGGAAACACAGATCTACAATAGCATTTTTTTTTCCGGTAAATGTCCCAGAAATTAAACACTCATCTTAACAAAAGATGTCCTTTTCGTCAAAATATAGGAAAACCGACCCCGTTGAGTGCAGTTAGAATGCGATTTAGGTAATGAAGAGATCTTGTAAATCGAGCGGCGTGGTTATTCCGGTGCGAGCAGGATTCGTTAAAGTGAACCACAGTGGGACCACAGTTTAGCCGTGTGCGGTTTTCTTGAAGGTGGGGAGTGGGATTCTTTTTGAAGCCTGGTTGTTTATAAGCTGAACTATTCACCGGATATATCAATATAAAGCTTATACGTGCTGTCAAAGCCCATTGCACAGTCAACTGTGTATGGTCACCATGCACTACTGAACTGCTTTTATTGAACTCAAACCTGCAGTCATTCATAAAGCGGCTTAAATACTTCCAACAGAAGGCTGATTTTTGCCATAAGGAAAACAGCAACAGCATGCCATGGCAGAGCTTACCAAATAAACAGAAATAGCACACAAACAGCAGTGACAAACATCAGATATAAACGCATCATTTGAAATTATCTGCTACTTGACGTTTCGTATGCTTCTGCATACATCTTCAGAAGTGACAGTTTAAAAAAGTTGGAGTTGAAATATACAGGATCACTAACTTATTAACTATTAACTAACCCGGCATAGAGGTGATAAAAACTAATAAAGACACAGGGTTTCGTAGGTGAAATATTCATTTAAGGTCAGCTTTAAATCTTCCATCAGTAGTGTCTCCTTTATTTTACAGTGAATGACAGATAGCGTTTTCGCTAAAATTTCAAAGTGATCCCATTTTAAATTGTGACCAGTTGATGAAATGTGGTCCGCAAGAGCCGACGTGTGATGACCATTAATAAATGCTTTAAAATGCTCAGTTTTCCTGTCATGCAATCGTCTTTTAGTTTTTCCGATATAAAAATGATCGCACTCCCAACAGACAGCTCTATATGCAATCTTAGCCATTTGGCCACGGCTAAGTCTATCTTTGTAAGGAAAGAAAGATTAAATGCAACGAGTGCTTTGAAAAATCACTCTAAGGTCAACGCACCCGTAGAATTTATTTACACACGATATAATTTGTAAATAAATTTCAAAATGTTTGTGTGTTATTTCTGATAAAACTGAGATGGCCAAAGAATCAGAGTATTTACCAAATTAAATATTGTAGAATGTTACAGTAACTTTATCGGCTTGCCCTTTTTACACTGTAATGCCAGCAACTTGCCAATAGGGTCAAAGAGGCATTATTTTCCTTTGTAAGCGGGCCAAGTATTTATTTTTTCAAAGAAGCATACTCATTACGGTGACAATTTTACTAGAAATGCATCACCGAGTCAGCGAAGATATATAAATTGGACAAAGGATCTAACATTATTCACTTATTTGCTTTGGAAAATGAATATGAATATTCATATATCATGCGGCGCACACACTCTCACCCACCCACCCTAAGCAACAGCGTAACGAAAGTAACCAAATCTCTGTAGCAGGCTGCACGTTAGAGCTACTACTGAGAAAATTCAACCAGCATATTTCTTTATGCAAAGCAAGAAGGAAACTGCACCCAATATTTCAATTTAGGTCTACAAACACTCACCAAAAAAGGCAATAAAGGGAGAAGGATTGCCCTTATTTGCTTATTTAACGCTGCTTAAAGTGATGGTCAGTGGACGTTAACCAGCTTGTAAATAAATGTTCGACCATTACTGAGTACCATTTTTTATCCACAAATCATTCCTCGGGGCCCTTGAACTGTGGTGTAAAGGTTATCGGTTGGATTCCTTAGAATTTAGATACTTCTCTGCTTTGATCGCCTTTAGATTAGGTTTTACAAAGGTAACCGACGCAAGGAGATAACCCATGCAAATCTCCACGCATAATTTTACATGCTCAACGCCCTCGTCCGACGGCCATTTCTGAGCATGTCGTGCACTACTCAGTGAGGATTTATCCCTATTCGTTTTAAGTGAATGGCAATTAACAGCACGTATAACAGTTTTTGACGTCAGTAGTCATTCAAATCATTGACGTATTTTTACCTGACCTGACCTAATCTTCAATTCAGTAATCTTGAAGGTTGGCCTGCGAAGGCAGACGTATTTGCGTTCGCAGGCTACTTGAAGGTTAAATCGCGATAAACAATCTCTATGAGCATGTGTGGTTCAGTTCAACTCAAGGGTTAGACATTCCCCCATTTTTGCAACAAAGGCCAAAGGAGTATAAAGTAGCTCTGAAAAGAATGTGTAAATCACGAAAGGGAAGTTTCCCTGCTCAACATTTCAAGATATTTCAAAATAAATTCGTGATTCAAGTTTAGAAATGTGATTAATTGAATATAAATTCATTTTACACTCCTTAAAGCAGTATTTCCTTTTCAAAAATCATTGGAAGTGGAAAATTTGTATTAGTTTTCATTACAAGTCTAAACGAGTGTGTGCAAAAACCTGAATAAGAACGACAGCAAGGATATCTCAGTCAGAATGTGAACTACTAACAACTTGATCCGAGAAATCCCGCACAAAGTCACAGTGCTCAGCACGGACAGTGATTCAACAGAAGAGCGATAGATACAACAACTGGCCAACACCAAGGACGTTTTTCTTGTCACCTGGCCTCTAATATGCATTTTGGTTGGCATTAGTTTACTTCTTACCTTAATCTGCTATTCTCGTTGAAGCGTTTAATCAAACAGGGACACCTAACGATAATCTTCGGTGAAATATGTGTTTGGGAGAGTCAAATTACTGCTCTAAGAATTTCGGTTCTACGTTGCCAAACAGCTACAGATTTCTTAACTAAAACATCTCCTAAAAGATGCATAACCAGGAAAAAGTAGGCCCTTGTGTTTTCGGAAGGGATATTTTTGAAATTTTTGGCACTTGAAAAAGTCACCTGGCAGTTTCGGATAAGCAAATGGTTCGGTTGGAAGTTCTTAGAAGGTTACGTTCAGCTAGCAATTTCTGAAATGAAGACATCGTTCCCTAAAATTCTCGGACACTTCAATTTTCAGCTAAGATATCGGAACAGATCAATTTCTTCTAGTTGATAAAAACATCTCGTTAGACCGCCTTTATACATTATAAAGACTCTAGAAATGTCTCTCGCCCTTGTTTAAAGCTTGTCCGCCAATTTTTTTTTCGGAATAGGTGACTAATTGGGGAAGTAAAAGGGAGCTATCCACTTTTAATTACTCACATCTTGGTCATTTTATTTTCCGGAACCGTACGTACCGTTTGAGGCACCACGAAAAAACGAGAAAGCATCCGTACCTCGTAAAATAATCTTTAACTGGAAAGTGACAGCTAAAGTTGTAATTAAATTGAATACATTTTGTAAACGGTATAAAGATCTTTTAGGATGTTGAAGAAATTTTAAAATGATGACATAGGGACCATAGACCCTACAAAGACTAGTGGGTATGGAATTACTGTAATTAGAAAGTTGGAAACTGATATGAGGATGGTGATTTAAAACTGTCGAATGATGATCTTTTTGTAGATCATGACTTAATCACATATTTCAGGTGCAGCTTCACCAGTACAGCAGCTTCAGTAGGCTTCATGCACGTGAAGTCCGCAAAGATAAGTACTTGTACCGCCGAACTGGAAGACCTCCATCATAAAGTGATCAACGGTGTCATTTGTCATTTTTTGACCAACGTAACCTTTTTATACAAATCAGCTTTATAGGTAATTTCGTTAACTCTCCAAGTGCTGCAGAAGCGACGAGAAGGCAAAAGTGTTGGCTACTTAAACTTGTGACATTTTATTGATCAGACTTTTTTACAGCTAAACTTTGCTTTGGTTTCTCAGATTTCCTTTTTAGTAGACAATAGTCTGATAAACTGAGATGTTTGTACCACATGAATGAAAAAAAAAGGATAATTGGACTTGGGTGGTTTTATAATAGGATTGATTGGTGCGATGTCATCAAAATTTTATCTTTCTTGAAGAAAGTTCACGCCGAGGGCCAAATAAGAAATTCCATGATTCAATTTTATCTCGAGATTTCCTGATCGAACTTAAGCAGTTGCTAACACGGTTATCTGCTCTTGGCCCCCTTTGTAGTAGACCCTCTAAATTCGTGACTGTATGCTTTTTATGAAAGAGGACGACAATATTTCCAGTATTCCGTAATGAAACAGCAAAATGTCTTAATAAAGGCTCTAAGCAAAAGGCATGATCGCTTAATTATGGCAGTCGAGGAAATGAAACTACCAACCAAAATTGCACAAATGGTTTTAATTGTCCATGAATCGATCGAGATGGCTCTCTCAAACCGCGCTTCCACACATTACGCCAGCAAGGAAAACCAAGAATGGCGATGAAATCCATCGCTATGGATTACCGTTAAAATGCACGCAATCGGGTCATTCTTCGACACTGCGCTGATCAGATCAGATGAGTTTTAGAAGTATTAGTTAGACAGCAACTAAACTTTGGTGTATCGTATTCTCTCGGAGGGCGAGAAAATTGGCGAATGTCAAGATAAATCGGTATCAGTGGAGGTCCTTTCGTTATGGCATGCTAGGAGGTCCTTTCTTAACGGCATGCTAGCTTGTCTAGTATATTCTTAGCTAATTACGTATAGCTCCTGCTTTGAAATAAAAAAGATGATCCAAATTTGTCAACTCTTCAAGAAATTAACACCGTGCAATTGATCCCAGCAGATCAAAATTCATTTTTGGTCAGTTTTCATAGTTCTTACCTGGGAATCTCCAAACGGTTTAGTAAAACGTAGTGAAGCTAGCAAACCACCTCTGAAGAGTTAACTTCAGCACTGTGCGCAGTTAGGACTGCGCAACCTCAGTCTTATCAAACAATCAGTCAGCAATTTCAGACTTGAGGTGTCTGAATAATGAATAAACAGACGAACATATTGTGAGTGTTGAGTTGCAAATTCGAAGAGTAGTGTTCAACTTCATAACTTGTGCTTTGAACAAGTTAATTTAGAAACCAATAGATATTAATGTAAATATGTTTGTAGATGTAATGTAATGTAGATTGTTTTAATTATCACAAATTTTTATTCACTGACATCTATCCATGAACCCCACCTGACCAAAACAAATTGTTTTTCAGTTCAAGGTTGGGCGATAAAAATTAAGATGGGAGGAGCGCTTTAAACGATGCATTTAGCCGGTAGAATTACGGATATCCCTCAATAGGCAATTTTCACGATGGCGTCATTTGACTACAACTACCACAACTCAGTTTGTTTTTCTTTTCATATTTAAACTTTGTATTCCCAGTGGGGTAAAAATAACAATAGCTCTAATTAACATGAGACAAGCGAAACCTGGAGGATTCTGGTAATTGTAGTCATATGGCGTCATCATGCAAATGTCCTATTAAAGTGTACATTCAAAGCTGGAAAATGATCAGTTTTAATCAATTCCAGGAATGGGTCTTTGTTTTTCGAGTTTATGAGAATTGAAAGAATAAAGGTTCGATAGAGATCCGATTACAAGATCACTCTACCATTCTAAATGCCGCCCAAAGCTCGACTACCCAATCTACGTGATGCTGTTCATTAGGAGATTGCAACCTAAAGTTAACACACAATCAGGATTATTTTGTGCTTTAAGTTTCAATTCTATTTGTAGTATTACAATAAACTATTTTTTAAATGCTTTTAACTTAAACCTTAATTTTAAAATATTTTCACACTTCTCTTATGTATATATTTCACTAGCTCAGTCTTTTTATTAGCTTAATAATGAAGACATGGAGTCTTCCAAACGTCGCAAAAGTTTTTTATCGCTGATTTTTATTCTTAAGTGTTTTAAAAAACCTTATGTCATGTATTCCACTATCATTATTAATGTAAGTATTGTTATTGTTATTATCATTATTATTATCCCTTTCATTTACATATATATATATATATATATATATATATATTAATTAATTAATTAATTAATTAACTTTAGAATTAATTTTATTCCTAGCTGGGAAATAAATTTGATCAGCTGGCTGGGAAACCAACCAATTTTATCTAGCTGGCTGGGAAATTTCTTGTGTGTCTTCCTGGAAAAAAGGGAGAGATAATATTTTCCCAGCAACACTGAAAAACACCCGAAAATGCCTTGATAACATTTCTTTTTATCAACTGGGGTATAATAGTACATTCAACAAATTGGTCGTTGGGTGGCCCTGGATAGAACCTAATTTGAGGGTGAAAAATCGACTAGATGGTTAAGAGACATGAAATAGTAATTTCCCAAGTCGTATAATCGTACGGTATAAATTTAAGACAATTGAAACCGAACATCATTATAAGCTGAGTATAATCTGTCAAAAAAGGGCCAACACCCATTTCCGAAGGGGTTTCAAAATAATGCACTCCCCATCAAAGCATTCTTTGAAAATCGCTTTTGGGTTAATCGACATTTTTTGTCAGTGAATGCCAGAATGCGTACATGACCTCTGTGCACCTGGCGTTGGTTGAATTCGCTTTTCAAAAAGGATTATGGACTGCAATGCTAACATAAAACGAAACAGTTTGTTTCATCTACAACAAAGGCGTTTGGTTAAATTATAGCAGTTCTAGTTCAAGAAACGACGAAATGGCGCTGATGCGTTAATTGTGTATATCACCACATATTCGATTTGGAAAATTTAAGACATTTGCGGTTCGGCACATTTGCCTGCCACTTGTGGAAATTTTGTGTTCTAAATAGTGGCCGAATTCATTCG
>NC_090895.1:49570266-49572766 GCF_036669925.1 Montipora capricornis | reverse complement strand
GAGCTTTTCGTGGTTTCTTGGAGTAATAAGAAGCTGTGTTTTGTCATATTGTTGTCTTATTATGTCGTCTTGTGTTGCCTTGTGGATATTTCCAGAGGATGCATTCAAGTGAGTGTGCCAGTATTTTTAAGAAATTGCAATTGCAGTCTTTAATAAACCGCAAAATTTTGCTCAACCGAAAAACCGCAGGCGAGACCGTGAAAACAAAGTTTTAAAAACGGTACAGTAATTGACCATTTCAAACTCAAATTCATTCACTAGATAATACATACATGTGGAGCATACGAAAACTGGATCAGATGCCAAATCCAAATGCCGCTAATGTATTTTTGCTTGGCAAAAACCAAAAACCATCAGGCAGGTACAAAAGTCGGACTGACATATCAACTCAGATTGCTCTTCTTGGACCGACCTAAAAAAAAATGATGAGGCCTCAAGAAATCAGCCTTAAGCCCTATTCTTTAAGCTAACCTTGGAGAAATTGGGACAGACTCCCCAGGGAGTGGGAAATTTGACCTTTGCCTGCATGGGGTGGGTAAAATTGAACCGAAAGTGTCAATTTTAAATTTATTTTTTTTTTTCGGGCACCTGAGTTGCTAAGAGCTATAAAACACATGTTTGGACGAGATGGAAGAGTTTAAAGGAAGAGATGTAGCATTTGTGAGTGATCGGCTTACAAAAAAGGTCTTTATTAAAGACAGGAGGAGTCAACGACAATACTTGTTCTTTAGTAGGGTATGACAGACAAATCCGACAATAGGGTAGGGCATTTGAACACCATTTTGGCCTGAGGGGGCGAGAATTTGAACGACCCAATCTTCAAAAGTTCAAATGCCTGAGCTAATTGCTGGGGGGGAGGGGGGATGTTGAGGTTTCGAGTTGATCGGCGCATTAGAGTCAACACTCTCATATGTAGGGAAACACTTACCTCAAAACTTGTTGAATGTGAAAAACTCAAATTAGTTTTTATTTTCCTAATTTTCTGATAAGGTATTAAATGATTTGTGTGCTTAAGCTATTATTATTATCTTTTCCATAAGCAACCACCTCCTGTGAGTGCATGACCACTTTCTCGTGCCCCAAGGGTGGCCATTCATGAGAGAGTTCACTGTGTTAATTTCAAACTTGCCTTTAGATGGTTTTTGGCCTACCAGGCAGCCATGTCCTTTAGATTCAGCCACTACTTTGTAAGCTTCTTGTCGGAATGTACCAGCTTGTTAAGTGGCATTGGAACAGAGGTTAACCAAGAAGGGAAACAAGTTACAATTTGGTAAGGTAACTTGATTCATGTTTTTGTTCCTTGAAACTTCTTAGTGTATACGTACGATCCTGAAGGTCTATTATTAATTTTTTTTAAATCAGAAGGCTGGTTGAATTGATTCACTTCATTTGGCAGCAAACTACAATGGTACCAGTTATGGATTAACTTTCAGGGCTTTCAAAGAGCAGGCAGCATTTCTGGTCTTCTTGTATTGATAATGTTAAGGACAAAAAAGCCTTGGGTACCATCTTGCAGCTCTTTGTTTTTCATATATTGTGTAAATGTGGAGAGAGAAATGAACAAGCTGGACCTGTTTATCACCCTGGGTGCTGTTTTCTCAGGTGTAATTAGCTGGATGTCTATTTTGATGAGGGAAGAAAAGCAGAGCACCCTGAATAAGAAAAACCCTTGAGTTCAGGGAAGGTACACTGAGACTGAGCTCTCCTCAGAGGTGAAGAGGTGTAAAAAATCTGAAGTTAAATTAGAAGGTTAATTCATGGTCACGTCTTTGTTTCATTTCAGGAGATCAGATGTTGCACGACCCCAGCATGTTGAGCTTCCCCGCTCCTTAGTTGAGGTTGTTGTACACTGGAACATTCCTATGCATGTATTTCTAAGAAATTGTAAGTACCTTTAGTTAAAGTATAGTACAAGATAGCATTTTAGGGTGTGGATAGAATGAAGTCCTGAAATAAAATAATTAAATGCTTTGTCATGCATCACGCAGACTTGTGTGATTTTTTTTTCTACTCTCTTGGGATAGGCAATGAAGACTGCTGGTTTTCAATTGACATTCATTCAACCAAATCGGGTCAGATAAGAGAGTTTTGTGGGATGAAGATTTTTTCATTCACTTTGTAGCTATGGCTAAAATTGGATTGTATTTGTATACTTATTAGGTAATCACACGATTTCGAGTACAATTTGGAATAAATTAGCATTGAGTAATTTTTTCGAAGACCAAAAGTGCACGAGTCCGTAGGGCGAGTGCTATTTGTAGTCTTCGAAAAAATTTACAAGACTGCTTTATATTTATTCCAAATTGCATGAGAAAAATCATGTGATTACTTACTAATAATATACATGAAAAATTCGAGATGGTTATTAAAGCAGAAGAAACGCACGTGTATGACGCAATCAGGGGAAAATTGCGCCATAATTGCACCATCCAGGGCGTGCACTTGATTTGAAAACAAAAGATTTGATTGGTTCTGATCAAACCCTATTGTTTATTTATAG
>NC_090895.1:49557766-49562766 GCF_036669925.1 Montipora capricornis | reverse complement strand
CCTCGGTCCTGAGGTACCAGGGGACTTTATTACTATTATTATTATTATTATTATTATTATTATTATTATTATTATTATTATTATTATTATTATTATTATTATTATTATTTATTTATTTTTATTCGTTTTTGTTTATTGGGAATCGGTTTTTAGATTTGTGATTATTTTACATACCTATAGATATATTTGTTATTCATAAATTATTATCCTCAATATGTTTTACTTCTAAGAGCTTTTTGTTCTTTTAATTTTAAACGGTTATATCTATTTTTGGCTAATTTTGTGAAAATTATAGTCTTCTTTTTATTGCTACTTTGGTCATCAAACACACCCTGTAACCTATTATTATAGTTTATTTGTGTCTTTGTTTTATTGTGTGAAAATAAAGTTCTATTATATTTATTAAAAAAAAATATATATATATATATATTATTATTATATTATTATTATTATATTATTATTAATATATTATTATTATTATTATTATTACATGTGTGTATTATTATTATTAGAGGTAGTGGTAGTAGTAGTAGTATCGTTAAGTTTTTGGCATGGCTTCCTTTGGTCAGAGCTATTTAATTACTGTTACCCGGTGGTTTCCAGACTCCTCAGATATCCGTGATCTTTCTGATTATTCTTGCTGTTCTAGGCCAACGAATTTCCTCTAAAAGGAGCACACTTCCATCACGTGCCACCACATTTGTTGCCCATTATTATAATTAATTTGAATCTTACTATTGTTAGTATAATTAAGCATTACCTTGTACCTAAAATGTTGCATTTTTAGAGTTTCGTAAAAGCCTTGGCAGAATGTTTAATGCCTGTATAATGGCGAGGAAATGCAGACTGGAATGTGGTCATAGATACACTGAGGTAAGCTTTGTAATTGATCTAATTTGATAACTCCTGTTCCCTCCCCTGCATGAACCATCCTTGACTTCTAACCTACCGTATAGATCTCACTCTCATTGATCATTAATTTTCATTATTAATAAATATCAAATAAATTTAACAACAATTTATCATGCATTGAACTCGTTAATACCACAGATCAATGAAACATGTATTTTAATGTTTTCAGACAAACTTTTGGGTAATTGCTACAAACCTTGGATTTAGCTTTCTCTCCATTTTTCATCTGGCATATCTGGGGATCATGTTTGGAGGAGACACAGAATTACAAGAAAGAGTAAGGAAATATTTTTGTCTTTATTTTTTTCTTTCTCCAGATTTTTCCCCTATAGTTAAAAGGCAGCCGGCTTCTTCACTCAGAGAAGTTGGCTACTTTTTTTCCCTAAACTGATTTCAAAAATCAAAGACAGATTCTTTCAAACGTAAAATTAAAACTCATTTTCAATTGACAATTATTGCAACATGAAGTTGTCTAAACGTGATCATCATTCAAATCATTTGCTTTTGAAACGTGGGGTGCCACAGACACATTTGGCCCCTTGTTGACACAGTTGGTTTACTATACTCAAACGACCTTTGACTCGAGCTGCATCACCCAGCTACAGAGTCAAATAACAACTGTCAGCTTAGCTCATAACTGCATCCTGCAGTCACACTAAGGCATATCTATGATGCGGCCAACCAAACACCCACGTTTCACTCACTTGGGTGGTTGGATGGCCACATCGTAAATGTGCCTTAGTGTGACTGCGCGATGCAGTTTTGAGCTATCCTATCAGTTGTTATGTGACTCTGTAGCTGTGTGATGTAGCTCAAGTCAAAGACCCACATTTCACCCTTGAGTTCACCATAGAGCCTCCATTAGCTCAGTGATTAGAGCACCCAACTAGATCACGGAAGGTCGTGGGTTCGAATCCCATCTGGCGCTCTGATTTTTCTAAGTTCCCAGTGGGTTCAGTTGTAGAACCTTTCATTTAATAACATTATGTACAAAATAAGCTAGTGCAATTATTGAATTTGCAAAATTAAAATTGACAGCAGATTTTGTTAAATCATGAAAAACATATTGCACCAGTTAGTAACTTAAGAGAACTTTTACCAAGAGCCTTAATCATATGAATACACTGATAAAACGTCACGTGTACGAGACCAGATAAAACCAGATAAAACACTCCTCATTAGAATTCCTTGTAATAAATTATTATTATAAAGAATAGTAATGACTCATTGGCCCAGCTTGTTTTTTTTTTTATATGCTAATATCTTCCTCTCACAATTTAAACATTAATTTTCTTTGGACTCCCTAGGGACACGCATTTTGTGAAATGTCTTTTGTACCGTTCAAAAAACTCGCAGCACATGTTTTATCTGGCCTAAAAACATAAGGCATAAACCCGATAAAACACTGCTACTCGTTTTTTAAACATTTGTTAGAAGTGACAAGTTGTACATCTAATATTTCAAAATTTCTTGTGCTTTTTATCTATCACAGGGTTATGGTATGACGCACACATTAAGCAAATGGTCTCACTTGGATTTTGCAAGTCACTGGGTTGCTTTTGCAACTTTTTTACTGAGCAGAGTCATTAGTTAATAATATTTTTTATTATGATAATAAATTATTGCTGTTAAACCAGTTTGAATGAGTCTCCTTAGTGGTTGTTACTGTCACAATATCAAAGATGTTTGTCCTCAGAAGGTCTACTTAGTAAAGGCTGGGTTCACTTATCTACATGTAAAAATATAACTACTGTTACGTTGGAGAATCAATGCTCATTCTTGTCACTGAAATACAGGATCATTTAGGGAGAAATCTCACTGTTTGTATGTTCCTAGCCTTTACTTTAGATCTTTTCAAATTGCTGACAATTTGAATTTAACTTTTTTTTCCTCTGGCCCTCCATTTTCCTTAATTTTTATAATTAATAACAATGATAATGAGAATGAGAATATGGGTTATTTCAGCTTTCCAATTTACAGAATTCATTTGTCATCTGAAAGAATCTTAGGGTGCTTTCCTTTTGTCAGAACTGGCCATCCAGACCTGTCCGTTTGCAAAGAAAATGCAACAATTTGAAGGAACACTTACCTGTTGAGCCCTCACATTCTTCTGGAGGAATATACATCCTAACCTAAATTGTGTTAATTTGAAGGCGTTTTAGAGTTATTCCTTCCAAATGCCAGGTCTGGCTGGTCCTAATTAAATCAAATCAAAAGTTGCTTTTTGTGGAAAGAGGGAAAGCAGAGTACCCGGTGAAAAACCTCTTGCGGAAGAGTAGAGAACCAGCAAACTCAACCCACATTTGACAGCAAGTCTAGGAATCGAACCCAGGTCACATCAATTGGTGAGAAATGAGTGCTACCATCCCTACTCCCCTTTATCGTTGTTTGGTTCTGATGATTGTCGGCTGGGAAGGGATGCTGGGGACCTATAGACCCCCCCCCCCCACCCCTGCCCACTTTTTCCTTACAATGTTGTTTTCTCCTAGCCCCCCTCCCCTCACACTTTTGTGATCCATACCAAAACCTAGCTCCCCCCCCCCCCCCCCTACACTTTCAAATGTTCCATGGCCTTTGAGCTTTAGGAAACTCACAGGAGCCATGTCATTAAACTAGGTTCTTATGACAATGTCCCACCATACTGGAAGGACTGAAATTACCAAAACGGTGCATTCTTGGCATGACATTGTTATTAAGATGAGAAGACAATTTTAACTTCTCTCAAGAACATACTTGTGTTTATTGTGGCACTTTTTACTGAACGACATCCTATTAAATTGATAATACAATGATCTGAGAAAATATTGAGAAAAGCATCGTACAAAGGTTTTTACAGTGGCATATAGTATATACAACTCAAAATTATTATGCCTAAAAATTGGATGGGAAGGGTCTCTTTTAATCAAATTTAAATTACATGAAATCAGCTCTAAGATGAAGAACCTCTGGAACACCTACATGACTTGTGTAATCATGCACAGCCAGTCTAAAGTGCAGACTGGACTCTGCAGACCAGGACGACGAGCGTCGAGCAAAGATTTGCCGCTGACAAAATGGACCGGCCTGCATGTTTCTAGTGTATAGATTACTGGTCTGCAGAGTCCAGTCTGCCCTTTAAATGCCACCATTTTAGCTGTACTTACCATCTATCTCCCGATCAAAACTCTACTAACGTCTTCTGGGGCTTATGATATAGGCAAATTTATGGATGAAAACAAAAATCACACTTCACAGTGAAATGATTTCAGAGATAAGTTTTAGCTAAAAATCATGCCTTACAGCCTTCACTGAAAAGCAGGGGTGCTTACCATTCAACCAAAAGTGCCGGAAAGTCAAATGTCAAATGGAACAGTCATTTTCCGGGAAGTCTATTCAGAAAATGTGGAGTACATCCAAGGTATCAGGCTGATTTTCCTATCGGAACAGAATTCCAGAAATAGACCTAATCGGCTAACTCAGTGGTTGCAGTCACACTTGAGAGAAACAGTGTAACACTAGTGTTGACTACTCTAGTGTCAACTCTCTGGTGTTTCAAATTCCTATGGGAACATTGAACAGCAGAACTTGATGGACCACTTTATGTTAACTCCATAATGCGACTGCAACCAATGTTGTACCCAATCCGAACCTCCCGGATTAAGATTATTTGTGTATTGTATTTGCCGATTAGGTCTTTTACTCATCATGTTCAATTCCCAGAATTCCTTTCCAAATATCAGTGTCATAAAATAATGATAATCATATATTCAAGGCCAGTTGATACTAGTATATGATTACTCGTAATATCAGTCTCGAGAATGAGTTGTGTCATTTGATCAATTCTGCCGTTTCCAGGCTCTATTTTGTGCAAAATCAAGTCGTGAGGAAAGGTAAAGGCTGGGAACCAAGCTTTGAAAATGGAACTGTTGAATTGGTCAGTATACTTGGAAAATCACTTTATACCATTATGCTGCTTTGCAACGGTCACCCCAACCGAAATTTTCCAAAAAATGGTAAGCACCCCAGGTTTAGCGATATTCACTGTTTTTATCATAAATTTTGCCAACCATAGAACAAAAGAACCTTTGTTTTAACAGCCAATATATCTC
>NC_090895.1:49540266-49542766 GCF_036669925.1 Montipora capricornis | reverse complement strand
CTGGGTTAACTTGAACTCACCGTTAAATCCAGTTTCATTTGGATTTAACACTGCAACTCTAATTTTTATTTCATTTATTATTGGCAAACTCTTATTCGGTTAACTAGATCTAAGTCTTGTAGTATAATATCGTTCAGAATAAGTCATATCAGGAGTTTATCACTCGGAACGTGCCCATGTTTCTGTTACGACGTTTTCTCAGACCGATTTATTTTTAGTTTCTATTTACCGGGAATACAGATCCCGTAGGAACCTCAGCGACCAATCACAAGCACAGATTTAATTTTTAGCTGACGTTATGATAATCATTTTACCAAAATATGTGATGAGGTAAGCCATTTTTTTCCTGATCGATGCGCGCTCATGTAGACCGGAACTGACCCATTTCGCGGGAAAAGAAGCATAAAAATAGACCGGTCTGTAAAAATGCCGTGACAAGCTTAGTATGGGAGTTACGCGCTCATAGTGATGGGCCCCTGGTCATATAGAATGCTGCTGGTTCATAATTCACATAAATTCTTTATTTGTGGTGATGTCATCCAAGATCACAATTAAAGACTCCGCCTCCAAAACCCACGTATGTATGTTTTGCGGAGAACAACAGCTAAAGCTCTCCAGACACCTGAGGAGAAAGCACAAAGACGACGCGATTGTGGCAGAGGCGATGGCCCTCAAAGACGGATCTAAGGCGTTTGAAAGGATACGTCTCAGGGGAGACTATCATCACAACTGTAATGTTTTGGCCCTCGGCGAGGGAGAGTTGATCGTGGTGCGGAATCCTGGCAGTAAACAGCCGTTTGGTGATGCCTCGTCGTTTTTACCGTGTCCAGATTGCCTGGGGTTTTTTAAGGGGGACGAGCTTTGGCGTCACAACAAGCGCTGTCAGCACAAAACAACCAAGCCCAAGAAATGGAAGAAACTGCAGCTTGAAGTCAGGCTTCTGCTGCCCACTGCCTCAACTTCAACGGCAGAAGTGGATAAGGAACTGTTTTCAAATGTGCTTGCAGTCATGAAAAACGACAGTATCTCCTCCCTGGTCAGACACGATGAAATTATTTTGAAATTTGGAGCTGCAATCTTGGAGAAGGTCGGAAAGAGGAACTCCAACTATGTGTCGCAAAGGATGCGCCAGTTAGCTAGGCTGCTCACAATACTGCGCGCGAGAAGCCAGAAGTTTCATCGACACCCCAAAGTTTGACGATTTGGTTGAGGCGGTCAAGGAGCTATGCAGGTTTAACGAGGAATCCCGATTGGATATCGGGATTCCATCTCTAGCCCTTAAGCTTGGGCACAGCATCAAGCGCTGTGCTCAAGTCGTCAAGTGTTCCGCATTGCGAAGAAAGGACGAAAATGGGATCAAGAAGGCTAAACGTTTCATTGACCTGTTTGAAAGCGAGTGGACCTCTAAAATAAGTTCACGGTCCCTCGCTTCATTAGGGTCAAAGAAACAAAATAAAGTCGACTATCTTCCTCTGGCAGAAGACCTCACAAGACTAAAGAATCATCTGGATTCCAAGATGGAATCATTGTCATCCGCCTTGGTAGCCGAAGGGCCGGTTAACGTTGAACAGTGGTCAAACCTCGCGAAGTCAACCCTGTCGAGGATAATACTGTTCAACAAGAGAAGATCTGGGGAGACTGCCACTTTAGAGCTTAACCAGTTTATATATCGACCGGATTGGAGCTCCTGTAGTAGCGACATGAAGAAGTCCTTGTCTCCTTTAGAAAGGCGACTGTGTGAAAGGTAACAAAAGTTCGATCATAACCGAAATCAGCTGAATGAAATGAACACAAGAAAGTTCTGAGTTCCCATCATGTACTGAATGAATATATGCCGAAAAAAAGAAACCTGTGCAAAATTCAGTTCATATACGTAAGAAGATGAAATTAAGAATAAACAATTATATGATAAAACCTAGGTCAGCATACTTTTGTTCCAGTTTTGATCCACACATATGGAGATAGTGATGCTTTACCATGAACACTTTTACGGTGAAATTTCAATGTCTCGAAACCTCGATTCCCCAAACCCTCCGATTTCTCGAGCCAAAATACATTTCGCTTCGGTGTGCTTCACTGTTATTGTACTCCTATATTTGGCAATTGAGCTCCCGATTTCTCCAAGCACTTTTTTGTTAGGTTCGAGAAATCGGGATTCCACTGTAATAACATTATTAAACTAACATTGTCTACTGAACATTAAATCTTCAGGCTCGACCTTATTGAAATCACGGGCAAGAGAAACAGAAAAGTGCCGATCCTGCTGACCCTTGAAACAAAGTCGGCAATTGAGTTGTTAATTGAAAGACGGCCGACCAGTATTCCAAAAGAAAACCCTTTTGTTTTTGCTCGCGCGACCAAGGGGTCTATGGACCATCTCAGAGGCTGGGACTGCGTTTCCAGTAATGTAAAGGAAATTGAGGGTTCACTTCGACAGCCAAAATCGATCACCAGCACCAAACTGAGAAAGTATATCGCAACGGTGTCACAAACAGCAGCC
>NC_090895.1:49510266-49535266 GCF_036669925.1 Montipora capricornis | reverse complement strand
TTTTTTAGCCAATCTCAATCGTTACTCGAAAGGGGGGTGCTAAATCTATTCATTACTGTATTTCAGGTCCACGCCATAGTTCAGAACAGAAAGCTTCTGAACATGTGTTGCCAAAAAGTAAAAGTAAGTTGATACCCAACGAATTAATCAAGGGGCAAGAAACGGGGAGACTGAGGGCCCGTTCTGGCACGAGCGTTTTTATCATTGGTTTTTAGGCAAGACGCATGTACAGTTGATCAACATTGTTGAAAATATTGTTGTAACAATTGGCTTAACGGTGTGAAAACTTGCAAATATTCAACGCAGTCTATAGGCAACTATTGCGTTATCTGTTCGCCGTCAAAGAAAGAAGAAAACGATCAATTTGGGTAGAGTCATGGAAAGCAACAAGAGACGAAGAGGGAGCACTTTTAACAGTGCTTGGGGTAGCCTCGCCGCTTGCTTTGGTTCTGTTTTTTTTTTTCCATTCAGTTATTAGCATCTCTTCTTCTTAAACTTCCCATGTGTATATTCTACGGACTTCCTAGTTTCCTTCATGTTTCCGCCATTGTGGTATGGCGAAAAACACAGAAACTAGTTTTCCCTGAGGGGACCCCTGCAAAATCGCAGTGAAATATGCAGGTTCAAAACACCCACGATATCGTGGCGACCTGGATTTCAAAAGTCGCATTAAAATCGCGAGCAGTTTACTCGAGTGATTTTGCGTCAGGATAAAATTGCCGTAAAAATCGCATCCAAAATTAAAGTAACATTCGCTCGTCTTAACAGGCCGTAAAGCTGCTCATGGGTTAAGCTCACGGGTGATTTTTTGTACTATCCCCAGTCTTTATCTATCTGGCCGTTACATTCAAGATGGCGACTAAACGAACTGAGCGATCGAGCTCGACAAACACACGGGAATATAGGGGTCTATGAACAGTCTATCCTTTGACCGGTATAGTTTGATTGAGCGAACCCCCGCCTGAATTGCATACAAAAGCCCACTGTGTACGTTTCCTTTCCACGAAAGACACTTTTTCCGGTATTTTCTTCGAGTCGGTTTTGTCAATTCTCAGCTGGTTCTGTAAGATCTCAAATAAGCGCCCCGTCCCCGATGGACTTGGTTTGAACCCTCGGCTGCATGGTGTTTGTTTGGGCCCTGAAAAAAAAAATATGGTGCATTGTGTCTTTTCTTAAGATAATCTATAGAAGTCTCGTGCCTCAAAACTGATTCGCGTTGTTATATCTGCGCGTTACTATCAGTTCAGAAAACTTATTCGTTTTAAAAATATACTAATCAGTTATGTGCTTCCGTTTTCAGGACAGACCGTAGTGAAACACCCGTGGACAAACGAAGAGAAGAGAGTGGTCCTAGATCATCTAGGGCGTTTCATATCTTCGGGTGTGGTGCCAGGAAAAGGGCCATGCGAGAAATGCATTAAAAGGAGCCAAGGGGCCCTGAGCAGTCGTTCATGGACTGCGGTGAAGTTTTTCGTGAAGAACGAGTTGGAAAGACGAAAACGGCGGGTCAAAAAATAATCAGCTCGCTCTACAGGCAAACAAACAATCGTGCAAGAATTTCATTCTTTTGAGATCAGATAAAATGGAAAGCAAACCAAAATGAATTTTTCATCGACATTTGAATACAACGGATCCAAAACAAAAAGAAAAACAAACAAGCAAAAAAAAAAAGGTTAAGGTGGCTCAAAACAGTTTCCAGCACTTCAATTTTGATGGGTCGTTATTTCCACTCTTTATCACTTGATAATACAATCAGCATGGTATCAAAAAACTGCGCCCTCGTGAACTATCACGCGATAGAAATCTCGACCTCATAATCTAATTGTTTATTAGAGTGCAGTGGCTGTCCGGTCGTCCACGAAATGCGACGTTTCTATCGCTTTTCTGAAGTTTTTGAAGAAAGCTGTAAATGGATAATTAAATTCCTGAAAAGACTAAAAGAAGTATATTAACGATTTCTTGACTTCAAAAACTTGAAATTATTGATAAAACGGGTGCACGCGCGTGAACAATTGCAAATTCAATACGTGCGATTTTGTTAAAGCGTAAAGTTCACGAGTGCTTGGGGAAAAAATTGGAAACCGTTATTTGCGTTAATTTCAGTTAGAATTCTACTAAAACAATTAGATTATTCGCTATCGATTTCTAAAAGGCGATAGTTGATTCGGTCTTCGGCCTCATTAACTATCACCTCATAGAAATCTCGATCTCATAACCTAATTGCTGATTAGTCGTCACGAGCTAGCAAAGAAACATTTTTAGCGCCTACGCATGAGACCCTGTGCGCGCTGCAGTCACCCCAGCGCTCGGGGAACTCCCCATAAGACATGAGAACTAGTCTCTTATCGTTCTACAATAGGCCTTCCGGTCTCATGGTACGCAAATAATTATGCTAGGACGCAAGTTACACAGTGGGACTTTCAAAACAAAGAAAAAGAGGGCTGGAATGGTACGAGTTCCGTTGTTCCTTTGTGTTCCTGTTCCCACTGTGTAACTTGCGTCCCAGCATATTTAATTCCGTACCATGTGAACGGATCGTGCAAAGGGCGTATTTTATAAGACCTGAATTTTTTCAATTTAGTTTATATTTCTCTACGATTACCTCGACCGCATTTATGTATAATCACACCTTTGATTTTACAAATGATTCAACAATTACATTTAATTTCTTTCGTTCGTGTTTTCAATTGGGAGTTGATTGTGCGTGTTACTCGGTCAGATGGTAACCTTGGCAGTGTATTACATGTATTTTTATTTTTTGGGCCTGTCAAGCAAGTCAGACACCAGGCTAACTGTTTGGCAGACATAATTGCATCCAGCCTCGTTCCCAGAGACCGTGGGAACCAAGTTGAATTGCATCTACAGTCAGACCTTTTATTAAGCGGGCCATTCTCTCTTAAACGGGTGCGATCACCATTTAGGCTTTATAATTAGCTAGCTAATTTTATTGCATTTCAACGATAAATCTTTATGAAGCGCCCACTTGACTACTTCTCGAGGGCGACAACTTAATAGAGGTTTGACTTGTACTGGTTTTGTATGTACTGTTAACTATAGGCTTTTTTTGTCAAGCTAGGCTGTTACGTTGCTGAAGCATTTTTAGTCAGTGACAACAAACATTTTAATATTTTTATCATGCCTGACTACAATTACGGTATTTTTAAAATACTTTGTATTTTAAAAAGGCACTTGCCTCGATATAAAAGTAGACATTATAGACAAAGATAAGTCATTTATGTCGCGGCATGTTGCCTGCTTGATAATCCGTTGGGGCTGCGTAGTCCAGGTACAGTGGGTGTCATTAAATATAACCAGTGAGGTTAGAAGGCGGTGCCAGTCTCCGATATAAGCAAGCTATTTTTGAGCTATTTTTCTCTCTTCCCCGTCTCCTTCCCCTTTTTGCCGACCAACGGATTATTATCATAATGGCGGATTTTTGTCGCCCCAATTTTATTCAATAACTGAATCTGTTTCAGTAGTTTCAAATTTTAGCAACACCTCTTACACATTTCATTGATATTGATGTCATTAAACGTGCCACAAGGGTAGCCAGATTTATCCAACACAGTTGTCCGTTTACTGGGTTTCGCAACACCGTTGCGTAATACTTGGCCATTATATCTCAAGAGGGCACTGGCGTCAATATGAATTTTTGTTTCCTTTTTTTTCGCGGGACCGGAAAACCAATAGTAGGCTGCAAGGGAACATGGCGGAAATCTAAAATCCCCTTCATGTCTGTGTGGCTCACGAGGCCTCCACAATGTTCTTCCAAGCAATCCTGAGCTGATCTTCCCACATTTACCCTCGTCTCCACCTAGAGGAAGGATAAATCGCGGAATCGTGGAATCACGGAAACAAAATTGCTTCCGAAACTGATTGACTGTCGCTGTTCTACAGTAGTGGATGGAGATGCTTCACAATCCTCACGGAGCTCTTTTAATGTGACGTCATTAGCGTCACTCATTCTAAGGTCTATCTCTGAACCCTTGTTTGCTCTACCACAGTTCCTGCGCATTTTGGGAAGACATTAAAGGGGCTGTGAACAGGTACCGGCTAGAGTGACTGCTGAAGAAGAAGACGTGCGTCATATAGAATTACACGTAAATTGAAGGTCTGGTCCTTGTAACGTAGGTGTATAAACATAATACCGGGATAGTTTGTAAAGCCGGCTATTAGGCTCTTGCAACAAATCCTGTAGTTAATTTGACAAAATAAGGCAACACTTTGGATTTTCTATGGGGAACGTGTTGTATGACCGGTCGGTCTCTGCAACGTCTGTGTAGAACCGACCAAAGAGGTTGGTTTTTTTGGTGCTCGTAAACCAGGGTGTGTATGTCACCAAATTTTAGGAATGGTGTTGTCCTCGATATCATAGTAAAATTTGAATGGTTAGTGTGTAGTGTACAAGCAGACCAAAGATTGACCCAGTAGCATAAGTATTTTAGTTGGTTCCCGTAACGTCGGTTCAGGGCCCGGTCCCCATAAAACACCTAAGGTTGGTATGTGTGTGTGTGTGTGTGTGTATGTAGGTAGGTAGGTAGGTAGGTAGGTAGGTAGGTAGGTAGGTAGGTAGGTAGGTATGTATGTACCAAATCAGACGAAAGACAACCTGTAAAACAGCATGCCGGAAAAATGATGGAAAACCTGAACACAAAGGTGACTGGAACTCAGTCCAAGTTATTTCACAGCAGCAGTAAAAAGTAGGGAAAATCTTTGCTTGATGCTTGTTTCTTGTCGTTACCCTGGTCGGAAATTTTAATTTCAAGCTATTTATAAAAATAGCTTGATCACAAATAAAGACGAAAACAATGCAAGTATAGAGATACCTATTTTTTTCCGATCTTCTTAGTTTTTCTGTCGATTCTAATAGAGATTTACCATTAACTCTGCCTTTTTAGAGGTAAACAAGGCTTGCTTATGCAATATGTGTTTTGCGTTGTGTCTATTAAAAAACTTGTCCGGATCGCAGCGATGGATTTCGAGCTGTGTTTTTCCCCCATTCTCCTCCGCCGTTGGTCGGCTCAAAGCTCCCGGCTGTGTCCCTTCTTCACCCTCACTTCTTGGGTAGCTGCAATTACAATCAGTCAACGCTGTAAAAAAAGAAAAAGCAAAGAAATGTCTTGAGGAACGGTATCTATTGTGACAGGGTTTTTCTATACTTGGGTTCTTCGAATATTCAGCAATTATTGAATGAGGCTGAGTAAGATATGTTGAAGAATTCTGCAGATGGTCTGAGATCTGGAGAATTATTTATATTCTGCAAAAGCTGAATTCAATATTTGCTTTGTTATTTATTCAAAACATTTCCCCGTTCTTAAAGGAATTTCGTTCTCCGGCGCCCTTTGTTTTTCTGTTACCCTGGTGCCAGAGGCCCGTTATTCAAATAAATGGGAGAATATAATCCTAATGAATGAAAACTCTGCAGTTTGAGGCACCCTGAGACGGGCCTCTGGCCACACGAACCGGGAACCTCATTTCCATGTGAGAAATCGGTTCAGGAATTGAACCGCGTCGTTGATTGGTTCGACAAAAACAACAACAACTGTGATTGGATAGGTAGAACCGCAGCTTCCCGTGGGACTCAAAATTGTTTCGCGGAAATCGAAGATTACGCGAACAAAACAACTATCGCTAAACACCAACTTTCCGGGACCGATTTCCGAGTTCAAAATAAGGGACTGGTCAAAAAGTATCGGGGTGGGCCGGAGCAGAGAGGGGAGGGATCATCAGTTTTTGAACCCTTGGTAAGGGGTGGGTCATTCAATTTTCAGCTACCCCTTAGGGGTGGGTCAGCCTGTTTTTTTTATGGGGATTAGCACACATTTGACAACAAAGGTGACTCCTTTCAAAAAATTAAAGCAAGTGACACACTCAAACTCACTGGCAGCCATGGACAGCTGTTTCTGCCTTATTAAGCCTCATCGGCGTGGCATAGCCGACAGGTAGAAATAGGACTAAAAGCCCTATGCACAAGTCTTGCAACACGCAAGAAGATGAATCACTGCATATAAAATATGTTGCCATCAACAGAATGTTTCGCAGCATTACTATCTTTTATCTCAGGGTTCACCCCTTTATTAAAGCCACAGCTCCACATTATGCGCAAGGCACTTGGCAGACCGTGGGTTGGTGTTTAAGTAGTGTGCCACTTGCTCTTATTGTTTGTTAACTCCTTTCAGTTGCATTAAAGGACAAAACCTTTTTTAACCGTATTTGAAAAAGTACACTTGGCTAGTGTACAAGAGAGATGACAGTTTATGTATTGTAAAATCTGTACAAAAGCTAACGGATTGAGCAAGGGGTTGCAGGGCAGAAATATTTAAAATACTGTACTCGGTTGACATAATGGTATTCAAGGAACACCAAATGGCCAACGTGTGTTTACATGATTAAAAATATAACACAAACAGTGGTGATATATTCTAATCAAGCTACAAAAGTTGAAGACCGAATAGTTGCTATGATATTGTGTTTAGTACGTAGTACATGCTGTTTGTCCCCAAGGGTACGGAACACATGCACAGAGATCTGGGAGTTGTCTGGCTATATTACAGCCACTTTTGTAGATGGATCACTGCTCTACGTGCCTTGAGGCCTAGTATGAAAAGCTAAAAGTCAAGTCTTCCTAAAGTTAACTGTCATGACTTAGAGTTGCAAGGGTAATGTCAAACAATATTATTTTGCATGATTTTGTATTATTGTTAGGAAATAAATCTGAAACGTAGGCAACACCACAATTTCATCCAGGAAAGGTGATTTTGTCGGATTATGCAACCAAAAATGTCATGTCTTATGGGGGGGGGGGGGGGGGGGGTCATGTGATTTTCAACCTTCATTTAGGGGTGGGCCACTCAGTTTTGTGCCAAATGGAAGGGGTGGGTCATGTATTTTCTAACCACCACATTTTGAAATGCTCCGACCCACCCCCCCCCCCCCCGTTCTTTTTGACCAGCCCCTAAGTTTTAATAAATGATATAATTTTGCTAATATTTGAATGCTGGAGTTAATTCTATAAATTGTGCACTAAAAATCAGGTTACTGGTCTTCAACTATGACAACTATGTTTATTATTAGCGTTATTACATCACTTCCGTTACTGCTTGACGAATTAAGCGCATGCTCCGCCTATTGGTGTACTTGTATAAGCAGTCGTACTAGGATCTTAAAGGCTTTGTCATCAGAGATCAAATCTCACCGACGCTTTTATCTGTCTGCCTGATCTTGTTATGGCATTTCTGTGTTCTACAATCTCCTCTGATTCTGTTTCATGATAGTCACTGTCCGAGTCACTTTCAAATTCATCCATTTGGAAAGGTTCAGGCTCAGTGGCGATGAGGACTTGGGGAGTTTTCTCGTTACTGACAAAAGTGACAATCGTACAGCCAGATGTCACGGTAGACAGGAGTACTGATTCATTAGAATGTGAAGCGGTTGAACTTTTCGCGCAGCTATCCATGTTCCAGTTTTTGCCTTCTGGTATACAGCTTCGCTTCGAACAGTTCTCTGCCTCGCTGGTCTGCAGTGTTCTGCCCATTCTTTCATATGGTGATTTCCGCCTCTTTTGGAATACTTTCTGCTGGTAACGAGGTCATAAGTTTAGCGGCAGCGAGTGGCATAGTAGTTTGAGGCACAGGGTAGTACGACGCAGGATGTGTAAACTAACTGGCTTTCCACTTTGTTATCCGTTTAAGTGACTCCTTTGAGATAGTTTTAAAGTCCTGCATAGCATACTGAAATGTGTCACAGCATGCAGCCTGGGTTTCCTACTACTAGATAGTAGTAAGGAGAGTAGACTCCAATCGATGTGCTTCGCAATTTCTCGATTTATAGTGTTGATGTTTTCTAAGAGACGGCTAACTCCTCTCAAAAGAAGCTAAACAGACTGCTGCGTCTTCTGTGGCACTGTGCCCTGAGGACCATTTGTTGTTGCCTTTTCTTTCAGATTGTTGTACTTTTTGACTTTGGAAACTGTTGCTTTGAGATAACTGTTTATTTAATTCGCCTTTTGCACCATTTGCTGTGGCGTGATGTGCTGGGCAATAGTTCCCTTGCAGGTTATTCCGAAGCTATCATATAAAAGACCTAGGTGCTTCAGGAAATGTGTTGTGCCCGACAGCTCAGTTATTAGCTTCAAGTTCCCTGTTGCCGCGTCCGTCACAAATATTGTTTCCTCTATACAGTGCAGATTCCGTGCGGTTGAACAAAAGTGCAACTTTTTGTTGTCTCATCTTCATTTCCTTTTTGATCACTCCCCACTAGAACGGTTACTACCTTTTCGACTGATTCATAGACTCATAAGCTCCAGAATCAGTAAAGGCCAAAATGTTTTTGAAGGATGTAACACGTTTAATTTCTGAGCAAGAATTGGTCTCGTTATTTAAAAGAACATCAACCGGTCCACCCGCTAAATGAAAGGAATATAGACCACCAACAATTCTCGGGCCCTTTGCAGAAGCGACTGAAATAAACTAACCGGCCAGAAAAAGCCAGCGATTCTATAGCGGCTACATCTGCTGGGTAGTCAACCAATTAAATAGACTTTCCGCGAATAGTAACTCCTTCCTTTTTTTCAAAGTAACTTGAAAAATCGCTCTTTTCTCATCATCTGCGCATACTAAAACTTCGTCGCTAGCAACGCAAAGGGCGGCAGGGTTGCCTAAAAGTGGCTCAATTTAAACACGGTCGGGATGAAGTTATCATTCGTACGATCTGCTCAAAGCCGTTAGTTGTGCAACGCGCTGACGCTAGCCGGGTTTACTCTAGACTAACAAGCACAAATGTTTTTCTGTGATATGGTAAAACGATCATTCATTTATTAACAGCATAACTTGACCCCATTTAAGTCAATCGGTCTCGGTCATTTAAGGATTGATATCCGAGAAATTTGACGGCTAATTTTTGACTCTCTCATTTGACGGTTGACGGTAAAAATATTCCGTTTTTTACAGTTGACGGTTATTTTTTTTTGCCATTTGACGGTTGACGGTTAACCCCATTGAGACCCTCTATATAGAGCCACCTTAAAAATGCAACGTACTCGGTTTGCATTGCATTACATGTATTTCGTTGCCTGTCGTCGGTCACGCGTGCGTAGACATGAATTCAGGTTTTCGGTCAAATTTTCCAGTTTTGGGGGGAGCAACACACCTACAATCAGCATAATGGGTAGAGGCCCAACTACAGCAATTCCCCCGAAACACTTTTGTGTCAACGGCGGTTTTGGCGCCATTTCAGCATCCTAACCATGCAGAGCTCATATATACATTATCTAGCTCCAGCAGTTTGCCAGCTCAATCTTCCCCACCTGCAGCATCACCAGAGTCCGCTGATGTTGAAGATTCTAGTGAGGCCAGTCACGGAAAGCGGGAAAATTATTATCTTTTTTTATGCAAGGAATGGCGCGCCGGATTAAGTGACAAGACCTAGGTTTACTTTACCATGTCACTGTTGGTTGTCTCTGTAAATGCGACCCTAAACTGGAATGTCCAAGGCTGCTTTTCCTTTGGGGTGATCCGGATCCGATCAATGATCCAAGATCTGTCTGGATCATGGTACATTAAAGGAACCGGTGAATCAGCTCTGGTCATAGATTCACCAGTCCCAATGATGCACCATGATCCAGACAGATCTTGGATCACTGATCTAGATCTGGATCACCCCAAAGGAACGCAGCGTAATATTGTAGGTAAACAAGAGTTTCCGATTACAAATAACGCAACCACGGCATGCAAAGAATGTGAAAATCTCTTAGAACCCAGGTACTAAGCCAACTTTGAATCACGCAATCTCTATTGTTTGCAATCTTTTAAATTGTTTCCGGGTGATGTTTTCTCGCAAAACGTTGTTGCTAAATATTACGTAAAGTTTTGGTGAGTGCAAAAGAGTTAAACGAGTGCGTTTTTAAGTTGTTTTTTTTATTTATTTTAAAACTTCTTTTTGTTTTTAAAGCTGCTTTAAAAATTACTATTTTTTAGATGGCGTGATCGACAACGGGCTAGTTTTCTTGCTTTTACTTATTAAGATGACTTAACTTGACCTTTTGACTGCGTTCAGGGAATGCCTAAGAAAATAGCAACCACTTTTAAAAAGAGTATCGGTTAGCAAGCGATGTTCAAAAGCGATGAAAAATCAACAAGCTTGGAGAAAGTCGCTGCGCAGACTTCGCCGCACTACACAGGAGTGACCGGCTTTGTTTGCTCCATAGAAATACATAACCAACCTCGTGTTCAATAGGAAGGAGGGAGGGAAAATTAAACGATAACTTTACCACAAGTAATACCTACGTTGCTTAGACGAACTCAAAATGGACTCTGAAAAGTTGTCCGAGCTTTTACATGGAGACGTTCGTCTGCTGGTAAGCCAGTAGCTGCAGTAGAAAAGGCTGTACTACCGAACAGCGTACCCTAGAACATGTAACATCTGAAATATGAATAGTGCTTTAATGCTTTTGCACCAATGCTATGGTTCGTTATATATAAAGTACTGAAGGTAACAAAGCTACAATGTTTTAGGTTTAGCTTCAATGAAGCTTACAGTTTGCTGACCTTTGGAATACAACTGGTCAATACCTCAAAGAAAGCGATGCCGCCATGAACGGCTCATTGAGAACGTAGGTCGCGCACCATTAACTATATTTTACTTGCATGACTGTAAAATCTCATTTATCAGGGCCAGTTCAGCAGTTTCAACTCTTTATTTTCGTCGTTAAGTAGCGGCAGTGGAAACAGGATTAAATTCTACGCTTTCAACACAAGTTTTCGATTCCAAAAGGTCGAAGAATTCTCTACGGGGTGGGTAGACCAGACACGAGAAAGCTGCGGAAATCGAGCCTAAGAATTTTCCGTACTTCCGTAAATTGTTCCGGTTAAGCAATGGTCGCCTTGTGTCAATCATCACTTTTCGCGTTTTCTCTCACGCTTTAATGATCAAAGTATAATCTTGGGAACTATTCTATTTACCAGGTGTACATTACCAAGGCAAACTTCGATGCAAATGTTTACCGGATCCAATGTATGCTTCGTTTGGGAACACAATTAATAATTTGCTGTGAATAAGTTGTATGATCTTAAACTTGACCAATAGATTTTGAACATCCATGGATTTAATTTTCGTTATAAATCGTGAAAGACATTTTATTAGTTTCTAAACCCCACGTCTAAGCTGCTGGCTTGACATAGATACTACCTGGTTTGAGGGCAAAAAGGTCTCGACACAGAAAAATTCAAAGTTTCTATGTTATGAATGAGTTAAATATTTCGACATTAGTGTTGCAGGACGTTTAATGTGGTACTATCATCAAATTTTATTCAATTATTATTTTTAATAAATTTTAATCAATTATTATTCAGCAGTGAAAACTATGTGTATGCTAAACAGTTAAAAGGAACACAGGGATCCCAGGTGTGGCCTGTGCTCTGACTAGTGAAACTAGAATTAAAAAGTAGTGTACATTAAAAAGTAAGGTTAAGATATGTAAATATACATATACATATATAATAAACTAAACAAATTTACGCTAAAATAAGCTAAATGTCCAAAGTTCTAGAGCAGGAGCCAAGCCGAAGCACGGGTAAGATAAGGCCTAACGTGTAGCAACCTTAAAAGTGCGTGCAATGTTCAGTGTGACGGATAGGCATTCCCTTTGCATCTTCTTGAGGACGTCTCTGTGACGCCTCCCACTAGCTCCTGATTATTATTATTATTATTATTATTATTATTATTATTATTATTATTATTATTATTATTATTATTATTTATTAACGAATGTTTTATGCCCTCGTTTGATTGGCATTTCTTTTTCTTATCGAAGATGTTTATGTACATATGTTTTAATTTTTTTATGATTATTTCTAGCGTATAATCGATAAAAAAATTGTTATTATTATTATTATTATTATTATTATTGTTATTTTTATTATTATTGATGTCTTAAAACTCTAGTTTGAAATTGCTTTTAACCAATACATACTTGGAAGGACATTGTTATTTTTATTATTATTGCAAGACCCTTAGTCTTCTGTTTATTGTGAGTATTTTAGCGAATATATAGTTCGAGATCTTGATGGAATCGGGTTTTTTAACTAAAAGTAGTAGTAGTACTGTAAATTGTAAATTTAAGAACTTCTCAATAAAGGTATTATGTCTAATTAAGAAAAATATTATTATTATCAGTAGTATAGGAGTTGGAGGTATGAGATCATTTTTGCAAAAATGATCTCATGCCAGTCCAACTCCATACTACTTTACATTTGACGGTTCCATATTTTTGATCTCGTATTGTCGCTCTCATATTCTTGGAAATCTATATGTTTTATATTTCTGCGAATCCATGCCGTGGCGAGGTAGAATGGATCCAACGCAAAATTTATTTTGGAACTATATGTTTTTAAAAAACCTAAAATAATATCTCATATAATAGTATAATGAGTTGCAAAGAACTGCATAAAGAACTTGTCAATATGGAAGAAGTGGTCTGTCCATTTTGCAATAAACAGATATCAAAGCATACTAAAAAAAACAGAACAATGTTGCAATCAACCAGAAATAGTGAATGATAACAATATGCTAGTTTGTAAAAAATGTGGGTCAGTTAATGGCTATAAACCACTTATAGAATTTGTTGATTTTCACTCAAATAAGCATAGATTTCATCGTAAAAGTGTTTACCAAAGAAAATATCATATAGAAAACATAATGAATAATATAGCTGTAAAAAATGGTTTTCAGATAACCGTGAAAAATAGAGATAAGATATTGAGAATTTTTGGTGAAATTGGTAAGGTCGTAAAATCTGTGAATATAGACAGAAAGCGTATGATTAACATAAATTTCATTTTGAAACAAATATTTAAAATGCTTGATCTTCCTTTTGAAAAGGTCAAGACGAGTAAATCCAAAAAGACACTTCAATCATATGAACAATATTGGAAGGACATAAAGACACTGATAATCGATGAAATAAACACAATAGTTAAGGAATGAATTTGTCATTGTATTTAGCGTAGAACTTATCAACACTAGGACAAACATCAGTCACAAAATCATCTACATTTTTTAATTCTGTGTGAAACGATGGTTGAAAATCACCGCTTCTCAACATGTCTTTTATTGAATTCAATAGATGTTGATAACTTTGGTATGCGTATGTGCAATTTTGTATTTTAAGATCCAGTGATTGGAAATCCATGTAAGACTTGATTAACAAAGCACAAGTGCTTATTGCTACTAGGGCTATACCGCCAGTTACAACAGCACTAATAATTCCACCAGTACCAGTTATGACAGAAATAGTATTACCAATAAGTTTGAATTTTTTGAAGCGTTTAACAGCCTGTTTGTAAGCCCAACACTTTCTATGGTATGCCTTATAATAGCTCTTTAGTTCGTCAACCTGATCTTCAGTCAGTGAATCTGAAATATGGTTCCAGCTAAATATTCTCTTTTTTCGATCTGCCATATATATAGTTTAGATTGTTAATCGTTTACACATACAATACAATATGCCTGAAATCTGACCGCGAAATTGAGATCTTTTAATCGCTCTGGTTGTGTGTTTTATTGGAATGCAATATGTATAGCCTCTCCCAAGCTCATGATGATCATAAAACCGTCCAAAAGCGTCATGAAGAATGCTATGACTGGTTAATATATTACTCCAACCAAACGTTTTTTCAAGAAACCAAGTTAGACAGCCATTACCTGGACCTAATAATCCTAATTCATTATCATTCAGTTCAAGAATTTTGTTTATTGTAATTTTTCTATCAAAATAAAAGTAGTGCAAGTATTGATAAACGAGTGCTGATTTTAATATTTTGTCATCAATGTATGGATGTTTTTCTTTTGCTTTCTGAAAATTATATTCAACATATTTTACAGTTTCTTTTATCATTTATAATGGTTTATATTGTTTTAATGAATATATTTGATCAGAATATTCAGCTCTTCATTTGGTACATCTTTGTTTATTAGTTTGACTCTAAAATGGCCGTTTTGAATAGTCATATTTGTATTGAAAGTCTGCATTTGTGTAGTTTGACTCGATGTGAAAAAATCGGATAATGACAGGTTAGACCCATAATAAATTCGAATGTTCAGTGTTTTATTATTTGATTTATAAGAATTATATAAAATTTGAATTTGTTTGATTATGGACCCACTTGGAATCAAAATTTTTTTACTGCCATTTATAGTGAACGTTTTGTCTTGTGCATTAGTGTTGAGATCTCCATGTAAATAATGTGGTGTTTTTAAAATGTCATTTCCATTCATATTAATTGGTATATGCATTTGAAATTCATTATTTACAACCTCATGAGCTTTTTCATAATCATAGATGGTGAAATCTAGATCGTTTTTTGCTTCACCTTTTATTCCATATATCAGAACGAATATCGGTAAAAGCGTGGGGCTGTCATTGTCATAATTGCTCTTGAAATTTACATATAATCGTCTTTGAATAGATGGAGAAGTGCCGTCAGGAGTTATGTTCAAGATTGATCTGATGTATTTGTATTCTGAATTTACTTTGATTGTAGATCCGGTGACATTCAAGTTCAAAGCCTCGTATCCCAAAATGGTTGAACCGAATGCATAATCATAGAAAGGCGTTTTTTGAAAATAAAATTCAAGACAAACTGTGTATTTGTCGGATTTGTCGTTTTTATACATTTTAAAAAGGTTGAAATCGAATCTACCTTTGTATTCACTTAAACCATTGTTTGCCTTTTCAATCTTCATAGAAAATGCCTTTTTGTTTGTTTTATGAGGCATGTCGAAGTCGATCAAATTGGTATCCTGGATTCCATAATCGTCTGTGAATTCGCCATCATCCATTGCATACTTGAGAACATTCTTTCGATTGTCATGAGTCGATATGTGACTCTCTGATATTTTTTTGTCTGTGTATTTTTTACTATTGGTGATCATGGTTGAAAAAGCATCATTTACTTACTTCAAAGTCATAGCATCTTGATTATGTGTTGCGTTTTTGAGATTTTTTATTTGTAAATTGTTCATGTCAAGACTGCCGGTCATGTGGATTGAACCATCTCGTAAAACGACTTGATTTACATTTTGTTTTTTTCCAACCTCAAAATCTACATATGCTTTGTTAGTCACATCTCTAGTATCAGTTGGTTGTCCGCAATCGACTATTTTATTCAGAGACATATTCAAATTTCCAACCATATCCTGTGAACCATCTTGTAGAACAACTTGATTAACATTTGGTTTGGCAGCTAGCTCAGTATCAATATAACCCTTATTTACTATGTCAGTCGATTGTGAACCATTGCCCACTTTAGTTATTTTGTTATCACCAAAGTCGAAATCCGAAGTTACGGAAATACTACCATCCCTTTTCAAATAATCAGACAGCTCTGTTTTATCAGCTTTTTGAGACAACTCTGTTTTATCAGCCTTTTGAGTCATAAAATTATCGATGTAAAATTTTGTTGCAGCATCTTTATGATGTATTGGTCCTTTTAAACCAGTAATTCTTTGATCTTTCATGTCGATAGGATTTTGTGCTTCTATGTACCCATCATCAACATTAAGATTGTAATAAAAGTTATGTAGATGTAAACTGCTGACAGCATCGCTAAACCCGTGCCGAGCAGGGGCTATATTTTCAACACGTCTGTTATCCATATTGAGGGCTCCAGTCATTGTATTGCTTCCATCCAATTTTAAAGTCTTTAAAACCTCTATGTCAACATAATTCTTAGTGCTTGCATCATTATTTGATTGTGGTGAAGCAACATTTCTCAGTTTTTTATTTTGAATATCATAATCACCGTCATCTGTTAGTTTAAAACCAACACCTGGCAATCCTTTTACTATTTCAATGACTTTTTCATGTGAAAATGTGTCTTCAGGTAATCTACCATTTGAGTAACTCATATATAATTGAGTTATATAATTGATTCATATTTCTTCATCAAAATTCTTCTTCACTTGTTTCTTTGGTTTGTCAATATATAAACCAAAAGGGTCTCTAGTTGCTTTCTTGTATAATTTTTTTGAGACATTGTTTTCACGACATATGAGACTTTTTTCATTAGTACTCGGAAAATCATAAATGGCAAAATGTGAGCAATTTAATCTAATATCTTTCGGTGTTTTGTAATAGCTCTGACTCAGATATATCACACTGCAGTTTTTATGTCTACCTCGGATAAAATAGTCGATCAATGGTTTCTGGTTTTTATCACATACAAAATCGTCGAATATTACAATTTTCTGATTTCCACTACCAAGATCATTTACAGGAATAATTTGATCATTGCGTGCTTCAATAACATCATAACCAGCTTCATCACTAATTGGTTCGAAATCATCCATGAGATTCTGATACTTTGACTGCTCTAAGTTTTTTGCATAAAGGTATATTTTATCAAAGTACAACAAATTGTAAATCATATGCATCAAAAGATTCGTTTTTCCTCCTCCTGAAGGCGAACAAATTAACATGCGGAAGCATCGATCAGGCATAAAATCATATAATTGTTTAAAATTGGATGTGACTTTATCGTCAGTATCATAATTTGGTATTTTCATTTTTATATTATATGGGTATATTGTTTCAATAACATGGTGTATAACACGGTGTTCAACATGGTGTTCAACACGGTGTTCAACATGGTGTTCAACACGGTGTAAAACGCTATTTTTTATATATAATTTCCATTTTATGTAACGTAATAATATAACAAAAATGAGTTTACTTAAGTGGAAAGAACTCGCAAAGAGTAAATCTGAATTAGGGGATAAGATCAATTATGTCCGTAATGCAATTAAAAAGCATGATATTGGTCAGCAGACCAGTCAACAGGGATTTTCAAAAGTATTCAAACCAATTACAAGTAAATTAGATGATGTTATTGATAGTAATCAGGTTTTAAGGTTGCCAAGGAAAAAACGACCACTGAAGAATGGAGAAGTTCCTGATTACGGCATTGATATAGAGGATGAAGTTGAGGACATGGGTTTAGATGATCTATTTGAACAACCTGTTTTGCCACAGCAAGAAAAACAACTGGTGCCAAAACCACCAACATATGAAGAAGCTTTACAAGATGTTCTTGAAGGAAAAAAAGAGATGTTGATCCTAAGTACTTTCCTGAAGAACCAGAATTACCACCAGAATATGATGATGACGAGGAGATAGATTATGGATTAGATGATGAAGATATGGATAATGAGATATTAGGTGATCTTGGTATACAAAATTATGATTCTGTTGAAAAGGTAATAAATCAACAAGAAATGACTGAACAAAAAAACAAAAAATATCTCAAAAAGATTGTCACAGCAGCTAAAACAAAAAGAAATCAATTAAAAGGTTATAAGGCCAATATAAGTAAACGATTCAACAGTGGTTCAATTTCTGAAGCTATAAAACAACAGGAATACAAAAGAATAGACAACGCAAGAGCAGCTTTGAGCACATACATAGATCATTATGAAAATAAAATGGAAACAATGAAAGGTTCTGGTATGAAAAAACAAAAAGGTGGCAATGTGATATTTTTCAACAAACCAAAAGAACTCATAAAAAAATTGGATTTGATCATTGGTGAGATATTGGCTGGTAATACAAGCATTGACATGCGAAATATGGGTGTTTCTATATTGGGCACATTATTGAAAATGTCGTCAATTAACAAATCACAATATGGTAAATTATACAAACAATATTTCAAAATTTAATGTAGCTTTATTATATAATGGAACGAGAGATAGTTTTGTCATCTTACAGTGTAAAAAATCAAGGGGATAATAAACCAGAAGATTTTACAACGAATTTTGCCAGACCTATAAGTCTGGACAATAATAATCAATATGTTATTGGTCTCAACAGAGTCATCAACATGTCATTCACTTGGTTCAATGTCAATGCTGGATACAAAAATCAATTGATCAAATACAGTTCAGATAATGGTTCAACTTTTAAAAACATTACCTTTCCAGCTGGGGTATGGAATTATACAGACTTTAATACATATATTAAAAATCTAACAAAAACTGGTGAAACGTATCCGATAACTCTTGAATTCGATGACACAATATTTAGGGTCACGGTTACATTAGCTGAAAATTACCAACTTGATTTAAGAGCAAGTGATTTTAATGACCTAATAGGTTTTGACAAAAAGATATTAGCAAGTGGAACGCATATTGGATCCAGAGTGCCAAATCTCAGTCAAGACACAGACATACTCAATGTTCATTGCGATTTGGTAAACGAAAGTTTAGTTGACGGTGAAGACACAGACATCATTTATTCATTCTCAACCAGTGTACTAAAACCAAGTTACTCCTTCACCCTCGAACCACAACGAGTTACATTTAATCCTGTGAACAAAACTACAATTTCATCAATCAGAATCAGGATAACCGATGGAAAAAGAAGATTACTGGATCTAAATGGAGCGGATACGGCTTTTTCACTAATTCTGAAAAGTATCTAATATAACAGTATAATGAAACCGTATGAATTTAAGAGGTTTTACCATCCAAAACTTGGTAAATTTGTATTTCAACACAAAGGGTCTGGGCTTATTATCGACAATATTTTTAAACCGTTAAAGAGTGTGGCATCATCTGTTTTCAAGAAATTTGCTAAGCCAATAGCGAAGAAGGCATTAGAATCAGGGGTCTCCCATGCAGGTGATAAAATTGGAAAGGCAATGGCAGAAAAGTCAGGAGACCTAATAATGAAAAATTGGCAAATTTGAGAAAAGGAGCTACAACACAAAAAGAAATTGTTCCATCCTCTCCCATTAAACAGCAAGAAGAAAGCGCTGACATGATACTAAATAGATTGATATCAGGATCTGGAAGAAGGCGTAGATCTTTCAAATAAATAACATGACAGCAAAATTATATAATACAATAGTATAAATGGCTTTTAGAACAAGTGAATTATTGCAAAGAAATGAGTTAGTGCGATTTCAACTTGATGATGTAATCCGAGCCCCAGGTAACGGTCAACACCAAGAAAAGAATGGTTACAGATTCACCATCAACGACCAAAGTTCTTTCTATGATTGGTACAATGCTTATTTCGAGGTTCAATTCCAGTTACAAAAAACAGCAGATGGATCCGGTTACGCAGCAGCCGATAGAATAACGGTGATAAACGGATCTCATTCATTGATTTCACATATGATGATTAAAAGTGCTGGGAAAATTGTTTATGATACTGACAATCTACATAAGGTCACTTTTGTGAAGAATCTGTTGGAATATTCTGATGATTACAGCAGATCAGTCGGTAAAAACAGTTTTTGGTATTTAGACACAAATGATACGACAGCCAATACTAATTTAGGATATGAATCTAGAAGAGTGCTTACACAAGCTGTTAATAATGATGGAACAGGAGGATCAAAAGATGTGAATTTGATCATACCTCTCAATCGTTACAGTTTTTTTGAAGAGTTGCAGGATAAAATGTTGATTCCTATGCAGTTACAATTCAATTTGAATCTCCAGAACGACAATGAACTCATCAATATGGCAGCAGGAGTAGATGCCGGCAGAGTAGTTTTGAACAGATTTCTTTTATGGGTTCCAAAATTAACACCAAAAGACAGTATGTACGACAAATTTGTAAGCTCTTTCATGAAAGAACACAAATGGACATATCAGCGTGAACTATATGCAGTGTCAGCACCTGCTAGAGTCAGTGGTTTTTTTCAGATTTCTTCCAGTATTGACAATGCCAAAGCAATTTTTGTTTATCTACAACGGGCTAAAACCAGAGTTGCAACACAAAATCCATATCTACTTGATACCTTCAAACTAAATGCAGCGGACGCAAACAGTTATTTAACAACATGCAGACTCGAATATGGCAATGGTGTTTTCTACCCAGAAACAGAATATGACAGTGAAAGCAAAGTGAGAATATTCAATGATCTGATGTCTTATGCAATGCGAAAAAAATGATTACAACACCGGAACCCAGTTGAATCTTGCCAATTATAACAGCCTGTATCCACTAATCTATTTCGATCTGTCATATCAGGCAGAGAAAGTAACAAGAGACCCTAAACAGTTGATTTTCAGGTATAAAATAATGTGCCAATAGTGCAGCAGATTTCAATGTCCATGCAGTTGTATTGTACGAAGAGTCGGTTGTTATTGACAAGGTGGGTAATGAATTGGTGATAGTTTAAAGCCCACAACTGAAATAGTAATATGAAATCAAGTAAATGACACATATTTATTTGTAACTGGAATTATATAACATATATTATATGACTAAACTTCATGAAATCAACGTAAGACTTTCAGATAATCAAAAAAAGAATCTGAGTAATGCTTACCATAAAAGGGAAACAATTGTTCTAAGACTGACAAATGATTCTCTTAATGGAAACGACACTCTTTATGTTCCAGCAATGGTGAAAAAAAACGATTGCAAAAAAAATCGACAATTGAACAAAGGAATGGACATTAAGCTTGCTAAGACCAATATCAGAAAACAAGTAGGCGGAAGTCTTTTGAGCACCGTACTGTCACTTGGTATGAGAGCTCTTCCAGCTATTGGTAAAACCCTTGGGTTGAGAGTGCTCTTGGTGGTTTAGCAGAAGCCGGAGCTAAAAAATTGATAGGATCCGGTCAAAAAGGCGGTGCTTTTCCATTACCCATGATGATACCTTTCGAGGCGATCAATCAACTAATGCCATATCTGAACATGTTCACTACAAAACAGCAAAGAGACATCATCAATGCAGCTCAAACAGGTTCTGGTGTGTGCATATAACACCTACTAAAACACAATCAGGTGGATTTTTAGGCACTCTGTTGGCTAGCATTGGAATACCTTTGGCTTTGAATCTTGTCAAAAAGCTAACGGGAAGAGGAGCACCGAGGGTAGGTAGACCACCTTCGTCGAAAAAGGATGGTACAGGAGCACCTAGAATGGGAATGCCCCCTCCATTTTACAGTTATCCGCCATATGTGACTGGTTATGGTGAAAAAAAAAAACATCCTCAACCAAAAAAAAAAAGGAAAAAGGCCTATTGGGAAAAACAGTCCATTCAATGGCATACCCATTTTGGGGGCAAAAACCAAAATTTCACAAAAAACATACCTATGTCCAACCACGATCTAATGAAATGGTGCAAATATTTGAATATACCGATCAATGATGTACTGTCAAGAGATGAAAATGTTCCACATAACCATAAACAGGCGTTATTTATCTACAATCTAGAACCAGCTTATATGAGCGGAAGTCATTGGGTATCCACTTATGTTAAGGATAATGTAATAAATTATTTTGATTCGTTTGGCATGCCCCCATTTCAAGAGATTGTAAATCATGCCAAAAAGAAAAATTTAACTCTATTGCACCAAAACAATCAGATACAAAACATACAAACAACAACTTGTGGGTATTTCTGTTTATACTTTCTAAATGAAATGAATAAGGGTAATTCGTATTATGATTTATTACAAGTATTCGACATAAATGATACAATGAAAAATGAGAGATTTATCGAATATTATTTTAGAAATATCTAACTTATATATATTATGAAATCATATTGTGTTAAACAAAAGAAAGTGACTGAATGTACTGAGCCTTCAGGTTACAAAACAGCCAAAAATGGTAGACTAATGTTCTTTTGCACTTGTGCTGAATGCGGCATTAAAAAGACCAAATTTGTTAAAAAACAGGGAAACTAAACAGCCTGTCAGAGATGGCAGGCAAAGGGATCATGTCAGATTTAGGTAATACAGCAGCAGAATTATTTTTAACTAAAGGAGTACCTTATCTTGGCAAAAAAGCCGTTGAAATGGGTAGATATTATGGTTCCGAATTAATGAGAGACCCAAAACTGCAGAAAAAAGCAATTGATTATGGTTTGAGAAAAATGAATCCTCTACTTCATAAAGTTGGATCTGAAGCTCTCGATCAATTGTCGACGAAAATATGACCAAAGAAAAAATACACAACAAACAGAAAAGATCTCGATGGCGGTGCTGTTGACATTCACAAAGCTATTGGTAAATTACCAAAACCAAAAAGAGGATGGACACTACCTGGGCATCATTACACAGGACCTTATAATGATTTGGAAAATCAACTGAAGTATGACCCAAAAACTGGTCAAATATTGGAATATATGATACGCCCACTGGAAAAACTGATGCGATCGCAATGCAACACGATGTTGATTATTCCGTCTGCAAGGATGATAGGAAATGTAATAATAAAGCAGATAGAAAAATGGTTCAAGCTTTAGACAACATACCGTATAATGAAACACAATGGGGGCATTGGTTGGCAAGAAATGTTATCAATACAAAGCAGAAACTTGGTCTTGGTATTCCAAAAAAACGGAAAAAGCCGTCGAGTAAAGAAAACTGGCAAGAAAAATTAGCAGATGAATTACATGCATCCATAAGACGCAACTTTACTCGGCGGCGTGTAATCGTAAATCATATTGATGAAATATGGGCAAGTGATCTAGTTGAAATGCAACAGTTTAGCAAATGGAATAAAGGTTATCGGTATCTTCTTATGGTTATTGATGTTTTCAGCAAATACGGTTGGATTATACCATTAAAGGATAAAAAATGTGAATCAGTTACTGAAGCATTTAAAACCATCTTCGGAGATAGAAAACCACAATATATATGGGTTGATAAAGGTAAAGAGTTCTATAACAAACATTTGAAAGACTTGTTGGAGAAAAATAGGATACATAAATGTACTCCACTGAAAATGAGGAAAAATCTAGTATAGTTGAAAGGTGGAATCGAACAATTAAATCCAAAATGTGGAAACAGTTCACTGTTCAAGGTAATACAATGTATCTCGATATGCTACCCAAACTAGTGAAACAGTACAACAACACAAAACATTCAAGCATAAAGATGACACCCGTTGAAGCATCTAACAAGAGGAATGAAGGTATAGTTTACTTCAATCTATATGGTGATACAGAAATATTGAAACAAAAACCAAAATTCAAGGTCGGTGACCAGGTTCGAATATCCAAGTATAAACGGAATGTGTTCGACAAGGGTTATACACCAAATTGGACAGAAGAAGTGTTTACAGTTGATAAGATCCAATACACTAATCCAATAACATACAAACTAAAAGATCTCAGAGGTGAAGATATTCAAGGGAGTTTTTATGAACCTGAATTATTAAAAGCAAAGCAGGATATTTTCCGTATTGACAAAGTGATTCGGAGGGACTATAAAAAGAAACAAGCTCCTCCGTCTGAATGGTTACAAGAAATAGAACAATTAAACAGACCAGTACCAGCACCAAGAACCAAAAAACCAGTGCCAGCACCTAGATCCAAAAAACCAGTGCCAGCACCAAGAACTAAGATTGAGCAAACAGCAAAAGCATTGAAAGGTTACACAAAGTCTTTCAACTAAATATCAAAAACAGCAAAGACCCACTATTGCAACTGCAAAATACAAGAAAGGCTGTTGCCATTCACATTGGAAAAATATTAAAATCAATGACAGGTCTGAAGTTTGTTGAAACATTGAGGGTCACATTTGAAAAACAACTAGGGCGAGAAGAAAAAATTATGAAAACAGCGTATTTCAACAGTCAACCACAAACAATAACAAATGACACACAAATTGAACTAGCTTTATCTTTGTCAAAACAAGTCATACTAAACAAGATTGCAGTTTGGATTTCAGAGGGATCTGGTTGGACTATTCAATCTGTTGAAAATCATTATATCAATGTGGTAAAATACGATCCAATGAAAGGATCTTCTTACATCAAATTACCAAATGAACTCAAACACAGTGCAAAAGGATTGATCAACATGAAAAATGAGGATAATGAATGCTTCAGGTGGTGCCACATAAGACATCTTAATCCTCAAGACAAATACCCACAGAGAATCAAAAAATCAGACAAAGCATTCATTGAAAATTTGAATTATTCAGGAATTGAATTTCCAGTGACTACCAAACAGTACAACAAAATAGAAAAGCAGAATGAAATTAACATCAATGTTTTCGGTTATGAAGAAAAACAAAAATATCCCATTTATGTATCAAAAGAAAAGTATGAAGATTGTATGAATCTGCTTCTTATAACAGAAAATGAAAACAAGCATTATGTATTAATCAAAGATTTCAACAAATACATGTATGATATAACAAAGCATAAAGAGAGAAAACATTTTTGCATGTATTGTCTTCAGCATTTCACTTCTGAAAGAGTGTTGAATAATCATAAAGAAAACTGTATCCAATTAAATGGAGTACAAGCAATTAAAATGCCAACAAAAGATGACAACATACTAAAATTCAATAATGCCCACAAACAAATACCAGTTCCATTTGTAATATATGCAGATTTTGAAGCCATAACTGAAAAAATTCATGGATGTCAACCCAATGATGACAAATCATACACAGAGGCTTATCAGAGACACATAGACTGTGGTTATGGATATAAGGTTGTGTGTTGTTATGATGATAAATACACAAAACCAGTACAAATTTATAGAGGTGAAAAAGCTGTTTACAAATTTATGGAAGCCATGCTGGATGAAGTCAAATACTGCAAGAAGATTATGAAAAAATATTTCAATAAACCATTGAGAATGACTGAAGATGATGAAAAAGAATTTCAAAAAGCTGATGAATGTCATATCTGCAATAAAAAATACAATGAAAATGATGTGAGAGTTAGAGACCATTGCCATATTACAGGTAAATACAGAGGATCAGCTCACCAAGATTGCAATCTTAACTTTCGAATAACTGAGAAAATACCAGTCATGTTTCACAATCTCCGTGGGTATGACAGTCATTTTATAATGCAAGAGATCGGTGAAATAGTCAAAGAGCATCAATATACAAATAAGAAAGGTGAAAAGTGTCAAATGAACATCAATGCAATTCCAAACAATATGGAAAAGTATATGGCTTTCATGTTGGGTAATCACTTAACCTTTCTTGATAGTTTCCAATTCATGAGCTCTAGTTT
>NC_090895.1:49472766-49502766 GCF_036669925.1 Montipora capricornis | reverse complement strand
AAACGAACAAGTAATCAAGTGTCAAGTGATCATGAACATGAGACTAATCAAAGTGCTGACTTAGACGACGAAACAAGTGAAGACGACGTTGGAATAGTTAGAAATCCGTACGGTGAACTGCTAACTGAAGTCAGGGAAGACCAAGAAGCGCTCGACCGTAAAATTCCCTTGGATGATACAAGTCCTATCACTTTTGGTGCTTTGCTGAGTGACTACGCAAAGGATCTTCCAGATTTTCATATCAATTTTAACCTTAAAATGTTATTCCTTTGCTTTGTTGTTTTCCCTTGTTTTCTATACCTAAAAGCTGCTCTGATCATATTTCAAAGAATGGAACCATATCGTGAGTTTTACCAAACGCTTAAAAATTGCAGCAAGGAACACACGAAAGATTTCATTTTTTGTTCTGCCATTGCCTGGTTTAGCTCGCAAAAACTGCTCAACACCGCCTATCTTGTTAGTTGGGTTTTTTTGTTCATAATACTCCTCAGTATCAGACCAAAAGATTTATTTTACTCTAATGATGACTTTCTATTTTGTTTTCACGACAACTGCCCATCTGTTTCATTAGGTCATGAGATCATGATACACTTGAATTTACAGCGTCACTGGGCTTACGATTTGACGTTTTTCACACTTTCGAAGTACATGAGTGCACTGAAGACATGCCTTGTTCGACGTGTTCTTTGCAAGATAACACTTCAGCGAAGGACAAGGACGTTTCGTTCCCTCTGTTACCTCTTTTCCTCTTTAATTGGATTGCTCCTTAGTGCAGTATTAGGGACAATTTGCATCGTTGTTTTTCTAGTGTCACTAGGCTTTCTTATTCTTATCTCATCACCATTAAGCACATCGTACATGTTTCTCTTAAAAAAATTCATGAGAATCATGGTATATTTTATTTTTTTCAGTAAAGTATGTTCCTTTATATTAGTATTTGTCATGTCCACTTTTTTTTTTATTCTGCTGTTCCGTTTCACTTCTTTAATTCTAGTTACATCTGCAGGTTTTATCATAAGAGTGTTCCTTTTCACAGTCATGGGATTGGTTTTAAACGCCGAGCTGATTACTCCATATGTGGCTTTTACTCTGGTTGTCATAAGAAATTTGTATCTCTGTTATTCTAACTTGCAAAGCAGATACAAAGAAGTCAAGGATATGATCGCTAAGCACTGGAAAGAGAACATCGAACAACCACCAAATCAGGACAGTGATAATGAGGAAACAATTCCAAAAGACCTTTTTTGGTTTGTCTGCGGCAAGGGAAAATCAGACCACCAAAAAATGTTCTTCCCTTAAGAGCGGAAATCTGCTCCATGCTTCGTGATATGGTACTGATTTTAACATTTTTATCTGTATCATTATTTGCCATATTAGTGTTTAAGTCGATGACTGATATATCAGCATTGGTGTCAACTATTTTCGTGTTTGTCAGTGGTGTCATACCATCTCTAATATTTCAAGGATTCACTAACAAGGAGAAATTTAGCGGCTGGAACAAGATAAAGATTGAGAGGAAAATCAAGGAAGCAGTGAAAGAGTACATTAGTAGACAGACAGAGAGTACCCTGCCGGATAGTAACTCATTTCAATGGTTCTTCCGATACGGAACTGACAGTGAATCTGATTAAATTTCGGCATCGTTTTATTTATTTGTCTTAACTGACAGAATCTGATGTCCAAGAACTTGTAGAGGTTTGTGCTAACATCGAAATTAAAGTGCCTATGAGCCACTGAACACTAATCACTCGCGTATCACATTACAGATGCAAACAATAAATTCGCCACGAATTAGAAAGCCGCCTCAGTGCACTTATCTATTCGCTTCGCGTTAATACTTCCATGATGCTTTGACAAACTTAACGACATTTTTTAGGGTTTTGGAAGCTTGGTGTCATTGCGACTTCAGAAAGATAAAAGCGCTAAAAGTAAACACATTTGGCCAAACCTATCACACTGGAACACAGGCGGCTCAAGCTTTCGTTCTGAGGAGTTATTAATTTTTTTTTTTTTTTTTTTTTTTTCATCTTTATGTGAACCTTCAGCTCGTGAACATGAAACGTGTGATAGTTAGTGCCGTCATCATGTCTATTAGGGAGCTTAAGATACATACGTTTTCGGGGCGACGGCGACGTGACAACCCGGGTAGACTGGGTCAGACGTTGCTGTTTTCGTGCCATAGTTATGCATCAATCAATTCCAGCGGTGCCCATCGCCCCCCCCCCCCCGGCAACCGCGGGGCATTTGCTTACGTTGTCAGTCCCGGGGGTGGGGCATTTACAATTTTATCGCAGCCAGGGGGCTGGGCATTAGCGTACCCCGGGGCGATCCCCGGGCATTTGACACAACGTGTTTTCGAAAGATAGTTGAGTTTATCGGGAAGGACAAAGCCTTTGTTGAAGACTGATTTGTCCGTCAGGGACTAGAAAAACTTGTCGATGTTTTTAAAGCTATGTTTTCTCAATTTTAGATATTTCCTCATTACTTATAAGCATATAAATATAAGCCACAAGGAGAACTATATTTTGGTTATCACAAAACAATCACTGACGACAAAACAATCACTGACGAACACTGCGTGAACACGACTATTTCGCATTTCGCATTCAAAAGTAGCCAAGCAATTTTTAAATTCATGAAAGTGGAGTTAAAGCACTGAAGGTTTGCGATTCAAATGATGTGATCTTCAACACAGATCTTGCGAGCTTAAAATGCGATGAAACATCATTTAAAGGTCTTGATTCTTCACAGAAAAAGTAGCGTGCAAATACAGGCGCCCGTCATCCCTCACGCCTGCGAGACATCCGCCGCAATCCCAGCGCAGTTTTATAATAAAATAAATTTACCTAAAGCCTCCTGACTTCAATTTTCCGTTGTTACATGGCTTTGAAGTAGGCTTCAAAGCACTATGAATTTACCGGTTAATATAAAAACTGTACTGAGTGTTGGAAGGCGACGATCTCGGGGGCCGGGCATTTGCCCTCTTTCTTCGTCCCCACCCCGGGGCATTTAGACAGCTCATGTGTCCCTGCCCCCGGGAATTTGTCCATTTTTTCCAAATAAATGCTAATGCCCGGGGCTGGTCGGGGTTGGTGGCGGTGGCATGGGCACTGCTGGAATTGACTGATGCATTAAAGTCAGTTTAAAAAAAGATTTCGATGACGGCCGGCCTCTGCGACTTCGTCGAGTTATTTGTTCCGCCTTCTCCTCGTCCTTTACTGCGATGCTAATCTTATTAGCGATGAAGATTTCTTGCTTTTGTACGAAATGTTTATGTCGAACTGACTCCAATTTCCATATGACGAGTAAAGTCGCTTTGTCTTCGATATTACACATAGTGTAGCTGAGTGGAAAACAGAATTCACGTTTGCAAAAAGGACCTTCCTGTTCTTGTTGAAGCCTTGTAGATTCCACCATAAATGCCCAGAACTTACTTCGACAATTTGAACTTCATTGAAGTACATGTTTCTTCGGTCATTTTGAGCTAAAGAGAAAACAAAAGATCTCTTGAGTTGGCCGAGACGTCGTGGGGTGATTTATGCGAAATGTGATAATGCAATCACTTGAATACAACTGACAACATTGGCAGTATATTATAAAAACAAACAAGAACAACTCACGTTTTCACCGCGACGGCAAAGTCTTGGATGAGCAATACATGATGACGAGAATGAAGCTGTTGAGGACTAACGAGAACTAATTCCCACAACAAAAAAACGGCCCTTTTAGGAGACACAACGTAAAAGAAAGTCTTTATCAATGACTAGTTTAAATTTTCTTAAATGAAATGAAGTCAATTTTTTCATAGTTCGCAACCAATACTAATTATTTTTTCCTTAGGAGTGGGGAGGGAGGGGGTGCTTGGAATTCAAGGTTGTGCGACCGTTTTGGTCACTGGTCAGTACATTGTTTTAGAAAATATAAGTACGGAATATTACTCAGTCAGGACAGCAAGTTCTAGTGTTTCCTCCAATCAAGGGCTAGCTAGCCGCGAGTGTTCACTGAAAATCAGCGAAATGCAATAGCCCACTGCCCCTGATTCAAAAGGAGTGGAAACACGAGAGTGGGCGCGCTTAGTTAGGTGATCGTTTTGAGGCGCAAGAAGTTGAAGACAAATGTGTGTACACTGTGCGCGCCTGCCTTCCCTAGCCCCAGGCTTCCGCTCTCCTGAAAGTGAACAAATTCGCCTTGGAAAGTGCAGGTATTAGGTCAGCAGTTCCCTGCTAATGTTCGCTGGATATCCACCGGGTACAAGTATTGTACTACGAGAGGCATTCTGCAACGATATATGCACTCAAGAAGATCGTAAATTTATTTTATTTGTTGGCCACAACCACCACAGGTCAAGTAGCATTTCGCGGCTACGCCCGGTTAGTAAGGGTACGCCATTTACACCAAATATAAGAAATATTGCCTTTATCACTCGCTTCTGTACGCCGACAACTTGCCGATCGCACGCCGGTAAGCCGCAAGATTTTAAAAACCACGCCGAACATCTTCGGCGTAACCTAAACTAAATGCACCCTGGCGGCAAACCCACTGATCTTACGTCCCCGACGTGAGGGCGACGGCGACGCCGCATGCGCAGTCAATCTCGCTCCAATCTTTAATCGTTCTTCACGTCGCCGTCGCCCCGAAAACGTCTATATCTTAAGCTCCCTATTACATAACGACCGAGTTTCATTATGCGAAACATGACTCAGCGTATGGAGGTGTTATGTATAGGGAAAAATGTTAGTAGACATTTTAGCCGTAATGATTCCAATTTTAGACACCCCGCACTTGCCAGCAGTTTGTAGTTTTTAACCGCGCGCCATAGGCGAGCGGTTCTTGCTGGGGGTTCGGTTTTTTTAAACCGCGCAGCCTGATAGGCTGAGCGGTTTCTTGCTCTGCCTTCAGTTTTTTTTCGTAGTTTTGTCGGTTACTAATCCCAAACCTCCGCGGATTATGTCATTATCAGCCATTTACAGGCCATTTCTCAGGTTTTTCGTTATATTCCCCCTCAGGATAGTTTTTCCGTGGGATGCCTGTGGCATGTGGCAAAACTCTTGACAGTTCAAGGTATGCAACACTTTCTTTCAGTTCGTGACACTTTGAGACACTCGTGAGACACTTTGTGACAAACTGAGACTCTTTGAAGTGCAACCCGCACAAATAAATTCAAGCCGAAGAATGTTGGCTTGCGAGAGTACAATGACTCCTTTCAATCTGGCACAACCCGCACCGAAGGTCCAAGCCGAAAAATGTTGGCTTGTGAAAGCGTAACAGCTCCTGTGCAACCTGCACTGAACACAAACCGCGTGTCGGCTTGCGTGAAAAAAATCTTCTGTTATAAACACCTAGAGAAATAACGAAATAGACGCCTCAGATTTTATTTAATATGAAAGAAAGAACACAAATCAGGCGCACAAACGCAATCGCGATTAATCTGTGAGGACAGGTTTTCGGGCTCCCTCAACAAAGAACCCGTGAAAATGGAAAATGACTTATCCTTACCTTGGAAACAAAAAGCCCCGAGAAACAAATATAAATTCCGTATAAGTTCACCACTCAAAAACCCAACAACTTAGAAGAAAAATGGCCGCCGTATCATTGTCGTCCCCATAGCCCTTTTCTCATCTCTTAGCCGGCGGAGCCTTGGCACGAGAATTCTCGTGCCAAGGCTCCGCCGGCGAAGAGATGAGAAAAGGGCTATGGGGACGAGAATGCCGCCGTACACACTAAACACTGGAACCTAGTCTTCTCGGCTCACCCAGTCTTCTCGGCTCACTAATAGAAACCAGGTGACAAGCAAATCTCTCTCGTGGACAAATAAAATGTTGTAACATTAGTCCAGAAAGTGTTTTCCATAAAAGAACAAGCCAGGAGGGACAATGATCTTTTGTTTAACAACCAAACATCATTCCAGTAAAGACGATCAGAAATCAAAAGTCTTTTCCAATCTGCCTGATAATTTACGTCCCATACTTTTTTTAATCTAGGAGATCTTAAGAGCCTATATCGTCAATGATTATTTTCCTTGCTATTTTATCACCCTTTCCACCCCAAACAAAAGAGAAGAAGAGTGTTTCCAATTCTTAAAGAAAAGAGTCGTTTGGAGTAGGAAGTGTTGTGAAGAGATGTACGAATTTAGATACAACAAGTGACTTAATTACCTGTATTTTGCCAATGATACTCAAAAGTCTCCAGGACCATGAGTCTAAAAGCTTTCTGACTTCCTCTAGCTTCATTCTGTAATTGTACTCCACTATTTGCTGGGTTTCTACAAAAAACGTTATCCCTAGGATGTCAAAAGGTTCATTAAATACCCACGCTAAATTTTTCTCTGGAAGTAATATGTCCTTTGAGAATCTCTTACTACCCAGCCATACAGCCTTTGTTTTTTCTACATTCACCTTGAGACCTGAACACTCTCCAAAGACCTCCAAGGTGTCTAGGCATTGGGAGAGTGAGGTTTGGGTTCCATCTAAAGGAAAAAAGTGTCATCTGCATACTGTCCGAGTAAAAATTCTTCATTATTAACGGTGATGCCATTAATTTGACCGTTTTGCTTTATTGCATCTGCAAGAAGTTCAGCACAAATAATAAAAAGGTATGGTGATAGGGGATCTCCCTGTCTAACACCTCTTGACACCGAAAAGGAATTAGAGCAATGACCATTGTATAAAACGTAACTATTAATATTTTTGTAAAAGGTTTTAGCCCACCGCCTCATAGACTCTCCAAAATTTAAAAACTTTAAGGCCCCGTCAAGAAAGTTCCAATTTACGGAATCGGATGCTTTTTCAAAATCAATTAATAGCAATAAGCCCTCTTGGTCGTTAGAATTTAGTTTATCTATAATATCGTAGACTAGCCTAGTATTTTCGGTAATTGACCTGTTTTTAAGAAAGTCTTTTTGGGTGTGTGATATGATGGTTGGAAGAACCTTCTTAATACGATTTGCGATAGCAGCTGAAGCTATTTTGTAATCGACTCCAAGTAAAGATATGGGTCTCCAATTTTTTAGATAAAACTTTGTCTTATTTGGTTTAGGTAAGGTGATTATAAGCGCGCTTCTCTGAGTGACGGATATTTCCCCTATGCTATACGAGAAATTAATTGACCGCACTAAATAATGGCTGAGGTCCTTCCAAAAAAATTATAAACTTCCACAGTAAAACCATCCATCCCAGGACTCTTTCCATCACCCATACTTTTTAGGGCATCTAAACATTCTTTAGCAGAAATGTTACCCTCGCAAGAGTCCTTTTCTTGTGGAGTCAACTTCGGTCTTATATCATCTTGATTGAAGAAGGTGGTAGAATGATCTGCCGTGAATTGAGTTTTCCTGGAGGTGTAAAGCTTTTCGTTAAAACGCTCCTGCTCCCTAATTATATCCTTCTGGTCTGTGATTTCGGTAGCATCTTCTAAAACTAGCTTAGGAATTAATTTGCTTTTGTAATGTCTGTCATTTTGTTTTTGGGTGAGTTTCTTTTTGGTTTCTTCGCAGGGAGATACATTTAAGCTCTGTTGAAGAGAATTCATTTCTTTTTCAAGAAAATGTTCAGTCTTATTTTGCTCTTTTTTCTTCCATGCTGCATAAGAAATAGTTTTGTCCCGAATTTGAAGCTTAAGAGTTTCAAACAATAGTTGGTCATTAATGGAAAAGTGAGAGACTCTGGATGTTCTATGTCACCATTAATTTTGTATTCACCCACCGTTTCATTGATACAATCCTTAGCAAGTTTCACATATGCCGGATCCAACAGTAGAGAATTATTGAATTTCTAAACGTTCTACCCCTCTCCTGGTGTGTAAAAATCATATTCATAACTACTAATGAGTGATCCGTGCGATAGCCCGCAAAGGTTTGAATCGACTCCACAAAACCTGCTAGATCAGTAGATACGAGAAAATAACCTAGTCTTGCTTGCTTTAAATTACTGTACGCTCTCCATGTATAGCTACGTCCAGTTGGTTCCTGGTGTCTATACACATCGTCCAACTCGAAAGTATCGATTGACTCAAGCACAGATTTTTGAGCATTTGGATTGTTTTCCTTTAAGTAATTTATCGTGTCATTATGGTAATTTAACACCACGTTCCAGTCCCCGCATAATATTATAGGTTCATTTGACAGCTCCCAATTGATTAGATTTTCTTTCAGAATTGTGAAAAATTCGGGCCAGTCCGTGTTTGGACCATACAGAGTAACCAGGGTGCAACGTTGTTGAAAAATAGAAAGATCTAAAATGATATATCTGCCTTGTTGATCGCTAATCACATTGTGTAACGCTATATATCCTATATTTGCGTGCAGTTTCGCGAAGCATTTCGAAATATCCTTTAAGTCTTCGACCCTGTAAAGTTCTTCGAGTGAACACGTGTCTGAAGGCGTTTCTGACATTTTCGCTTGAAAAGCTACAAATAAGCTTCTTTCGGTCTCTCTACCGACCAAGAGTGCTATTCCAATGTTTTTCGCTATTTATGTGATGAAATACGCGTGGTCCAGCCAGAACTAAGCGGAGCTCTAAAATCCACGTCTATCGTCTATCCGCCATCGCTGACCGCTGACCTCCCTGGATAATTTTAGCCTTAGTAGCCTGCAACTGGTCCCAAATTAGATTCTTTATCGCTGCAAATGTCCTGACGCCCATCTGCTAGGGATTTTTGCCCAAGTTTGACCAAATAGACATTTTTCCCGTCGGCGGCCATTTACTTCATAAATAGTTAAACAAGACGTCTGAAGGCGATTCCGTGGGATGCTTTGGGGAATTAGTGTAGCATTGGAATGAATTGTGAAGGTAGAGAGAAGGGCCACGAATAGCGAGTTAGGTTAGGGAAAGAAATCATTGTAGAAAGTGTTGAAGAAACCCTAGCTGCGTTTGTGGTGGAAGAGGGTGGGCGGAAAATTACTGTGGGTACAGGGTGTCCTTTCCAGGTTCCTATTTACTCTTTGCGGGTAATCTAGAAGATGGAACGAGTGTGTGTATGGTGTTTCGAAATGGCATCAAAACTGGGTGAAGTAATTGCCGGTTTTCACTGTCACATCATCATTAAAACCATTGAACATCTTAAGTCAACGATTAAACAGATAAAAGAAGATGAATACTCACACAGTCTCGCAAAGATTCAGGTCTGTGGGATGTTTCGTGCGGGAGATATTCGAAGAAATGTTTTACTCAGATTTATAAGGATTTGTATGGAGACGCCATGTTTGTGTCCCTCTGAGGGACACAAATATGGGGGCTGGAAGCTACCAAAAAGCACATGTCATTGAGTTGTGCAATAAAAAGGCTGTCTTCTTCTGAGAGCTTATAAACATCTATATCAGTACTTATTGTAATAGAAGGGCTGCTCAGATTGCAAAATCTCAGCGGATGTCACTTTTTTAACCTACGTGACAGCATTCTCGGCCGTCATCTTAATATCGTGTCACTCAAAAGCTTAGAAATTCAGCGTTGCTTTATCACAACACGAAAAACCCTATGAAACTGAAAATTTGTAAAAAAGAAGAGTTTTCAGTTGTTCTAATAGCTAACTAAACTAAAATCTCAAAAGGGTCGATAATTCCTTATTTTTTAATTGATGACGTCACGTGAAAACCAAGAACATACGGAATTTGTTTTTCTCTAATAAGGATATATCATTTTGTCAAGAACTGCTACAAAATCTTGAGACATGAATAAAAATTCAACACTTTTGTATCGCCAACAATCCGTGATTAGAATTTGTTAGGTGACGTCATAGACATGATTACGCAACTTAAGTCACTTGCTAGTAAGAGGAATTGAGAGAAACTGTGAGATACCACTGGGTAAATATCTTTGCTTGATTATAAGGGATAACTGTTTTTCATATCACTAACGCGATTTGCTGTAATTTAGATTTTGAACTCTATTCAACCTCCCTTGTGAAAAGTACAGCGACTGACAGAAAGCTGGTGTAATAAATGGAGTTGTTTAAAACCGTGGTTAGTTAATCCTCGCTAGCAATACATTCAAAATCCAGTGTGGTTAGCTACTAAGCGACGACTGGAACAGAAGATGACCGACAAAGCTAAGAATTCACGGCGAATTGCCAAGGGAAACTTCACACGAAAGCGGAACATTTTGATCAAGTCCATAGAGACAAGCCAAGGAATCGAGGTAGTAGAAACCAATTACTCAAAACTTGTTGATGCATGGGAAGAACTGGAAGGGAAGCACTTAGAGTATGTTAACTTCCTGACTGACGAGCATTTAGTGGACGAAGAAGAAATCTGGATGACAGAAGTCGAGGAAAAATATTCCAATGCATTTAATCGTAAAGTGAAATATGTCGAAAATGTCACTACAAGCGAAAAGGCAACGCGCGAGCACGCGGCTCGTCAAGAGGCCATTGACAACGCAAAAGTTAAAAGGAACACTGCGCGCGCTGTTTTCGAAGCTTCTTACGAAAGTATTTCGCACGCGTTGCAGTCAAAAGAAATGCCCAATTTTGCGTTAAAAGACTTACAGAAACAAATAGAAGATCAATTTCAAGATTGCAAAACCTTTAACGCTGAACTGTTAGAATTATTGCCCTTTGAATCAGCCGAATCTGAGATGCAATGGATAGCTAAAATCCAAACCTATTATTACGAAATTGTTGAACAAATTGTAGTTAGATATACTAACGTAAAAGAACAAGAGCAGATAAAACAGGAATCTGACGCGACTTCTTCCTTTCTACACCTGGAAAAGGTAAAAATGCCGCACTTTGATGGAGAACTACGTCATTACCCTCAGTTTAAAAGAGATTTCAACAAACAAGTCATGCCACAAATTCGTGGAAGAGATGCCGCATATGTGCTACGCTCTTGTCTTGGAAAAGAACCCGAAGGCCTGGTAAAGAGCATAGACGACGATGTGCAAGGAATGTGGCGAAGACTGGACGAAAAGTATGGAGATCCATCCAAAATTGCAGACGTTATCATTGACGGCATACGTAGATTCAGAACACTTAAGGAAGGAGAAGATAAACGTTTCATCGAATTCGTGACTCTTGTAGAAGACGGATACAGGGACCTCACAAGACGCGGTCTAGAAGCGGAAATTACAACAACGAGTTCGGTCAGTATTATAGAGAAAGCTTTATCAACAGACATCAGAAGAAGATGGGCGGAAATGGTTAGTTGTCACGGAAGTCACATCGACAAATCAAAAAAGTTCCCTAGTCTTCTTGAATTTCTGCAAAATCAAAGGAGTGCTATTGAATACGACAGTGCTTCTCTTCGGACGACGACCAACAATCAACATTACAGAGGCACATCGCACTATACAGAAGGCGTCGAGGAAGTAAGCAAAGAACCCAAACCAAAATGTCTGATTCATGAACACGGAAGACATTGGACAGCAGACTGCAGAATTTATTTAGCCAAGCCAATAGAAGAGAAAAAGACGATCATCAAAGATAAACGAGCCTGTTGGTCGTGCCTAAAGATCGGTCATCGACAACGTACATGCAAATCAAGGAAAGACTGTGGTGTAGGCGGCTGCACAAGAAAGCACCATCCATCTATACACGAGACGGAAGAAACACCTCAGCAAGTCTCAGCCTCAGCAAACGTATGCCACAATACAAAAATTGACACCTGCCTGTTACAAGTACAAAGAGTTAAAACCAAAAGAGGAGAAGCTAATATAATGTGGGATAACGCCGCATCACTTTGTTTTATCACAAACACTAAAGCAAAGCAAGAGAAACTTAAAGGATCCAAAGTCGAACTTTCAGTCATCAAAGTTGGAGCACAGAGCGAGAAGATTAAGACCAACAAATACAAGGTACCTCTTATAGATAAGCAAGGTCACGTCATCGAATTCGAAGCTTACGGCATCGAAAGGATCACCTCAGACATTGAAAGTGTTAACATAGACGACATAGTACATCTTTTCAAGAACGTCACAAAGGAAGAAATCGAGCGACCCTCAGGACCTGTGGACATTTTAATCGGTTACGAATATGCAGCCTATCACCCGGAAAGAGAACAAAACATCGGTCATCTTGTGCTCTTAAGGAATCGTTTCGGGCGATGTATTGGAGGAACGCACCCGTTACTTAAAGAATCACATCTGTATCACGATTTCATCAATGCCAGAGTCAACACAGTTGTAGGCAAAATCAATATAGAAGACTTTTACAAAATTGAGAACCTTGGCGTAGAATGCAAACCGAAATGTGGAGGATGTAGATGTGGAAAATGTTCCTTAGGCGCGAAAGACTGCACTATTCAAGAAGAGCGAGAGCTGGAACTAATCGAACGAAATCTAAACTTTAACAAAGAGGAAAATCGCTGGGTCGCTGAGTATCCCTGGATCAAGGATCCTCAGAATCTTCCTGACAACCGGAAGGTCGCTTTCGCGAAACTGATAACGACCGAGAAACGTCTAAGAAGGAACACCGAACACGCAAAAGTGTATGACAACCAGATAAAAGACATGGTAACTAGAGGAGTTGCAAGGAAACTCTCCAAAAAGGAACTAACACTCTACAAAGGACCGGTGCATTATATCGGACATCATGAAGTTCTCAAGCCTGATTCCAAATCTACCCCAGTGCGCATAGTGTTCAATAGCAGCGCCAATTACATGGGTCATATCTTGAATGAGTATTGGGCTAAAGGTCCTGACCTACTCAATAACTTATTGGGAGTCCTTATACGTTTCCGAGAGAATAAAGTAGCCTTCATTGGTGATATTAAAAAGATGTACCACACTGTGAAGATGACAGAGTTAGATCAGCACACCCACCGATTTCTGTGGAGGGATATGGATAGTACAAGAGAACCCGACACATACATAATGCTCAGAGTTTCATTCGGTGACAAGCCGTCAGCTACGATTGCAACCGTTGCTTTGAGAAAAACCGCAGAGATGTCAAGAGAGAAATACCCAGAAGCAGCAGATATAATACAAAGAAATACGTACATGGACGACATAATCGAAAGTATGGACGATCGCAAACAAGCTATTAAACTGACTCAAGATATCGAGAAGGCTATTATTAAAGGAGGATTTGAAGTCAAAGAGTGGATGTTCTCAAGCGATACTGACAGACAAGAAAAAACAAATATACCGATCGAGGAACAAACAGAAAAGATACTTGGAGTTAAATGGAGTCAATCAGAAGATCAACTGTGTTTCGAAGTCAAGGTTAACTTTACTACCAAGCGAATACATACTTCAAGGTCTACGAGCGATATCGTCCCCACCCAAGATCCCCAACAGCTCACAAAGCGTATAATCTTGTCACAGATCAACAGCGTGTATGATCCCCTAGGGTTGGCAGGACCATTTACAGTAAGGGCCAAAATTCTTTTACGCCGTTTGTGGGGAACTGAACCGAAACTTGACTGGGACGACCCTATACCCGAGGAAAACCAACAGAATTGGTCTATTTTCTTCAACGATTTGAAAGACATGAATCAAATCAGATTTACGAGATGCCTTAAACCAATGGATGCTATTGGCGACCCCATTCTCGTTGTGTTTAGTGACGCATCCAAAGACGCATACGCTGCATGTGCATATGTACGGTGGCAAAGAAAGAATAACCAATTTGAGAGCAATTTAATACTGTCCAAAAATCGTCTTGCACCAATAAAAAAGATGTCCATTGACCGTATAGAACTGTGTGGAGCGGTACTGAACAAACGTCTAAAAGTGTTCATAGAAAAGGAATGTAGATATCGCTTTGAAAAGATCTACCACATCGTAGACTCTCAGATTGTACATGCCATGATCCAGAAAAGCTCATACGGGTTCAACACGTTCGCCGCCACTAGAATAGGTGAAATACAGGAAGGAACAAACCCTGAAAACTGGTATTGGGTAGAGAGTAAATATAACATAGCTGACTGTTTGACAAGAGGCAGGAAGCCCGATGACATTGGACTTGAAAGCACATGGCAGAAGGGTCCCGATTTTCTTAAACAAACAGAAGACAAGTGGCCAATCACTCGTGATTACTTGGAGCCAAAACTATCCGAAGTAATCCGGACTACAATGGTAACGAAGATAGAAGGACCTCATGACACCCTAGCGTTACGAATTGACATCGCCAAATATTCGAGTTACGGCAAACTACTACGTGTCACTGCAAGAATTTTGAAATTTTACAGCAAATTTCCCAAACCGTCATTTAAAAGCGCAACGCAAGAACTGACACCTGAAGATATTAAAAAGTCAGAGATTTTCTGGATCAAAGAGATTCAGCAGAACATGAGAAATGATATTGAAAATGGCAAGTACAACCGTTTGTGTCCTATCACACGCAAAGACGGCATCTATGTAGTAAGCAGTCGTACTGCAAAGTTACAAACAAATTACGGTGACAACGAAGTTATATTACTACCATATGATCATCCGTTCTCACATCTCTATGTAGCACAAACTCATGCAAGAGGACATCATGGCATTCTAACTACTGCCAGCAAAGTGCGCACCAAATACTGGATACCCAAACTCCTTAAGTTGGTAAAATCGATTAAGTTCAGATGCGTTATCTGCAAAAAACTTGCTAAGAAAACAAGTCAGCAAGTGATGGGCCAATTACCTGAAGACAGATTGAAGCCAGCACCGCCATGGTACAGTACAGGAATTGATCTTTTTGGTCCCTTTAAAATTCGGGACGAGGTAAAGAAGAGAACGTTCTCTAAAGCTTATGGAGTAATATTTAATTGTCTCGGAACAAGAGCTGTTTATCTGGATCTGGCAGCAGATTATAGTACAGACAAATTTCTGATGGTACTCAGAAGATTTGTGTCCCTAAACGGATATCCATCCAAGCTATTGTCTGACAACGGTACTCAACTAATTGCAGCAAGTAAGGAACTAACCGCTATAACAAAAACATGGGATTGGAAGAAAATTAAGGAATATGGCGTCATGAAAGGATTGCAATGGATCTTCACCCCAGCAGATGCCCCATGGCAAAATGGAGTAACTGAAGCTCTTATAAGATCGGTCAAGCGAGCAATTGAATTCTCGGTTGGTGAAAATGCTTTAACCTTCTCTGAATTGCAAACAGTTTTATTCGAGATTGCCAACTTGCTGAATGAAAGACCAATAGGGCGACACCCAACATCCCCTGAGGACGGAGCATATTTATGCCCAAATGACTTACTGTTAGGCAGAGCAACAAGCAGGATACCAAATGGCCCATTTGATGAAAACGCGAACACCCAAAAACGTTTCACGTTCGTCCAGACAATTGTTCATACATTCTGGAAAAAATGGAACTCGAACTACTTCCCAAGCTTGATATTAAGGCAAAAATGGCACACATCTCACCGAAATTTGAAAATCGGAGACGTAGTTATGATACAAGATTCCAACTTAGTGAGAGGAAACTGGAAGCTTGGAAAAGTGTCAAATGTTTACCCAGGTGCAGATGGGAAAGTGCGAAGAGTAGACGTGCAATACAAGAATCTCACCGTAAACGAACCTATGAAGCAATACCAAGGCAAAGGATATGTCACTGTTCAACGTCCTGTACAGAGACTTGTATTACTTATACCGATTGATGAAAACAAAATTAACTTCTAAGTGAACTCTCAGATACTATTTACTATGATTACTGTAACCTTTTTTTTGGCGGGGGAGTGTATCGCCAACAATCCGTGATTAGAATTTGTTAGGTGACGTCATAGACATGATTACGCAACTTAAGTCACTTGCTAGTAAGAGGAATTGAGAGAAACTGTGAGATACCACTGGGTAAATATCTTTGCTTGATTATAAGGGATAACTGTTTTTCATATCACTAACGCGATTTGCTGTAATTTAGATTTTGAACTCTATTCAACCTCCCTTGTGAAAAGTACAGCGACTGACAGAAAGCTGGTGTAATAAATGGAGTTGTTTAAAACCGTGGTTAGTTAATCCTCGCTAGCAATACAACTTTAATAATTTGAACACTAAAATATTGCTTAAAACAGCGTTGATTATCAAAACGTCAACAAATGTGAAGTACATGTAAACACGAACAGGGAATGTGTTTGTATCAACTGTCATCAGTAGCTGCATTGTTATTTTATGGCATCAAGCCAGCTGTCATCAGGTGCTGTGTTATCATCAATGGCATCAAGCCAGTTTTCATCAGCTGCTTGATAGTCATTAGTGATACCAAGCCAATTGTGATCAGTTACTCCATTACCAGACTGAGAAGCTGTTTCATTGTCACGAGTTGCTCCATTTCCAGAAGTTGTTTCATTGTCATTGAACACTAAAATATTGTTTAAAACAACGTTGATTATCAAAACGTCAACAAATGTGAAATACATGTAAACATGAACAGGGAATGTGTTTGTATCAACTGTCATCAGTAGCTGCATTGTTCTTTTATGGCATCAAGCCAGCTGTCATCCGGTGCTGTGTTATCATCAATGGCATCAAGCCAGTTTTCATCAGCTGCTTGATTGTCATTAGTGATACCAAGCCAGTTGTCATCAGTTACTCCACTACCAGACTGAGAAACTGTTTCATTGTCACGAGTTGCTCCATTTCCAGAAGTTGTTTCATTGTCATGAGTTGCTTCATTTTCAGAAGTTGTTTTATTGTCATAAGCTGGTGCATTTCCAGAAGTTGTTTCATTGTCATGAGTTGTTTTCTTGTTTCATTGTCCTATTATGATCAGTGGCTTCAATTTTTGCAGAAGATTGGTTGTCTGAGGTTAGTGCATGTTGGATTTTGGAGACAACTTTTGTTTGTGGATCAAAAGTGATGAAAATGTTGCTTGCACTAAGCAGCGTTTCTGCCACTTCTTCTGTGGTGTTTTGCAAAGTCACTGATGACACTTGCTGAAGGAGGTTTTTCAAGGTGTCAGTAAAGATAGTTAACCAGAGGTCTGCGTCTTCGTTGGCAACACATAGTTTAGCAGATGCTTCTCTCTTGCAATCAACAATTTTTTGGTGGGTTGAACAGTTTTGGCATTTAACTGAAGTACGAGAGACATCAGTGATGCGCTTTTTGCAAACTTGACAAGACAAAAAAATGGATAATTTGCTGACTAATTTGAAACTGTCAACAAATATTTGTTTCTCTGGAGTTTCTAGAATTGCAGGCCCTTTCAAAGAGGACAGGGTGTTCACCTGTTGAGTGTAAGTGGTGAATGGTGAAGTAGACAGGAAGGTGTTGCCTTGAAAGTTTTTCACTGTCAAATTGTTCAGGCGATAAGAATAGGTGTTCTTCAGTTGAGTTATCAGTGGACTTCAGATATGAATAGACGTGTGCCTTGTTGAATCTTCTAAGATGCAATCTTCCTTAACAAAGGATACTTCTTGTGTTGACTTTACCAAAACTTTCTTGGGTTCTTTTTGACCGAAGGAGAGTGTTCATGTAACATTGACCTTTTGGTTAGGTGTCATAGTATCGAGTTGCGATACGGAGATGTCTACACTTGGCAACTGGTTTGTAGATGGCATCGGTTGTAGCTGTTCTTTATAGTTGAAGGTGATGTCACTGTTTGGGGCCATTGATACATTTGACTGTTGATTGAAAATTCAATCACTTTCATCTTGTTTGACGATGAGGTTTTTAAGAAACACTGGGGTCTTTGTGTCTTGAAAGTGTTGGATCTGTTGATGTGCTGGAGCATTAAATGCTAGGACTCTTTGTACCTTTGTGGGTGATGTTTGCAAATGAAAGTCAAACCAGTGAACACCTTTTTCACGTGATCGTTTCAGTGGACTTAAGTTGTGGATGAAGCCATGTTTGTTGCCTATCATATGGTTAAAAGGAAAACATCAGTTGGAGAAAACTAAGTATTGTAATCATCAACTCTTAGTCGTTTTTGCAAACCTGAAAGTGTTCATGTATTGTTAATAATGGTCATTTACTGTGATTATGGGGTAAAACATAGATGAAAACGAAAAGGAAAAAAAAAAACAATGCAAATAGGCAAGGAGGAATTAGATTTCGAGCATTTGAGTGTTTTGGTGTTGAGATAATTGACGTAAATGTATACAAGAGTTCAGAAAAAATATTTATTTACTCACCTTTAGATTGACCCTGTTGTGACATCTCTCCTAAAAGACAAATGTATCAGAATGATTACATTGTAAATATAATGCACTTTTATGTGCAGTGCTGATAGGTACATGTACTTATCACTGCACTGTACACATCTACTGTAGTTTAGTTAATTCCTTTAAGGGAAGACATGTAATGTATGTCTAACTGAGTAAACGTTAACTGTAGGTATGCCTGGTGGTAGGTAATATTTTAAATTTCAGGGAAAGTTTTGTTATACTATGAGAAGTCAGCAAAGAGAGAACAGTGAAGCTGTGTGCGTCTCTTGTTGAGTTCCGCACGGCTTTTAATATTTACTTCTTTTATTTTTACTGTCACTATAGATTTTGCCAAAAAGAGGGATTGCTGGTAGTCTAGAGTTGTGAGGGTATATGGGGAACATTTTAAAGCAGTCATTTCTGTATTTTAGAGTTGTTTTGTTTCTGTTCCTGGTTGAGTTGGCTATGCAGTTTTTACATTTTGCGTTTTTAATGCATTGAAATTGACAGTAAGGATAGGTAAGGAATGGAGCACAGTGTTTCTTTCTGGTGTTCTTTCATTATGTTTACAAAATACAATACAGAAAGGTTTAATTTAGGAAAGCTATTCTTACGGCATCATGATCTGAATAGTATACACTTATTACTGAGCTATGGATACTAGCCTCAATTGCCTGCCTGACATAAACATGGTCTAGTAAACTACCCGAGATGAATGTAGGTTCGTCTATAATCTGCACGTAACTGAAAGATTCCATTACGTCAGTAAGTGGTTGCATATCAATGGTATTAAAGAAGTTTACATTTAGATCTCCTAGGATTATATCAATAGAGTGAGCTCTAAGTAAATAATCAATTCCTCTGACAAAGTGAAGAATACTTGAGCCATTTTTACGATAAAGTAAGAGAAAAGACATAATTACAGGGTGAGACGAAAATGAAAAGATGAGGTTGCCCTTCGGGCAAGCTGTTACTTGAGGTTACTAGCCCGAAGGTCTGACGAGCTAGCCCGACATTAAATTGTTCATAAAGAATAATCAGATGTATTTAAGGACGGTGCCTACTATTTAAGGGTATTTTTGCCCCGTTTCATGATTATGCAGGAAATGTAGATCTTAACAAGTGTTATGGAAATCCAAAAAGAAAATTGGGGGTAACCACCCATTTTTCAAAGATAATTCATGAATAATATTTGTAAAAAGCTTTAAAATACAAAGCAATGTATGGCGTTTTTTTCTCAAACTGAATCTTAATTATTTCTCAAAAATGCCTGGTTACCCGCAATTTTCTTTTTGGATACCAAGAGTATTTACTAAGATCTACTTTTTCCGGATAGTTTTAAGTCGCGCAATAACATCCCTGTATTAGTAAGCATCAACGGTAGGAAACCAGATTATCTCGAGATGCGCAGAATGTATGCGCAATAACAATAGTTTCCCAACGAAACGCACCTAAATTTCCGAGAAAATCCACTGCACCGTGACTTGGCTGGAATTTAATTAGACTGATTGTCTCGCACTGCACGCTGTCAGTCGGCAAAGATTGTCATTTCAAAAATATATTTCGGTCGCTATGTAAGCAGAAAAAGTCATGACGTTATTTACGGACGCAACTAAAATGCGGCGCAAAACGTTGTCACGCTACGATAATTTGGCCTCATAACGTTATCATTTTCTCTCAGGAGCTTCTGCTACACACTTTGTGGTATAAAAGCTCAATTTATCATCAGAAAAGAGAAACCAACGGTGCTTGCCCGTCGGGCAAGCTACGATAAGAAAACGCTAGCCCGACAAGTCATTCCAGTAGCCCCGGGCTATCGGACAGCACTTTCGTCGCGCCCTGTATTTAGTGGTTCTTGTATATCATTTGTGTCGCAAGTTACAACAAACTTAACAGCATTTAAAGTAGGGAAGTATTCCTGGTTCAAAATGTGAAAATTATTTTTCACGCAGATTGCCAGACTGCAAAATTTATCTGAATTGTGATCATACCTGTATAAGGTAAAGGGAGTCAAATTTTGTAGAATATCGAAGTCATTATCTCCAGGTAAAAGTTGTGTTTCAGTGAAAGCTAGAATATCACTTTTGAAAAGATTTTAGTCACATTTAACATCAGAACTCTGTTTCCTGAGAGAGCGTATGTTTAGGAGGGATAATGTTAAAGCTGAATTGGTATCCTGTGCCCTTTCTTTATCTGTGTTAGTGTTTTTTGTATATCCTCTGCATTTAATCTTCTTAGTCTGTCATATTCATTATGTACTCTAGGATTTGCTTTCACATGTTTATTGTTGATTTGGCCGAGAATATGGAGTCCTTGAAGAGGAGTTGAACGGCTCAATGCAACATACACTTGTCCATAATTGAACGATTTTTGTTTGTTTAAATGGAAGCTAATAACAACATTTTGCAGTGTCAAGCCTTGCACTTTATGAACTGTGCATGCCCAAGCAAGGGTAATTGGATTATTGAATACGTTGTACTTCTGGAGAAGATAGTTTACCTGGTCGTAGTTTTATCTTTGTTAGTACTGGTTCAATAGGAACAACTCTATGTTGTCTTGCAAATGGACTGTCACAGCATTGTATTAAATTGGTTCCTGCTCTTTTGTCATCAAATTTTACATAAATTACATTTGGTTTTTGTGTAACTTTGTTGACATCAACCTTCACTACAGTTCCCATTTGGCCATTTATTAGTCTGTCTGCAATATTTATGTTGGTAGTAAGCATTACTCTTGCTCCTTCTTTAATCTTAACTTCAAAATCTAGTCCTCCTGTTTCTGATCTCCCTCTTGACAATATTGTATTGATATTCTGGTTTGTAGCATTTGGTGGATATTGGTCTGTAGCTCTAAGTACAAACAAAGGCGTAGACAGCTGTTCAAGTTGTTTGTTGTTGTGCTCATTTACAGGATCATTTTCTGCCCAAATGTGAAGTGTATTTGATGGATAATTTTCAGCTAATGGGGATATTGATCGAGAGTTAATGCAGTTTATATCCTGTTCTGTTTGTGAACCAGTTCTCAATCTGTTTAAAAGTCGAATGAAGTGCTGATCATCTTTTTGTCTCATTGTTTCAGTTAGTTCTACCATTCTGAACACAAGCCATGGTCGGTACAGATTGTAAGAATTATTTTTGAAGTTCTCAAAAATAGGTTTTTCTCTTATTGGTGGTAACTGATAAAAATCTCCTACAACAGCTACACTTATGCCAGCAAACAGTTCAGAGCTAGATGAGCAAAATATGTCCTTCAGTATTTGGTGTATATGAAGAACACGCCTGTTAGAAACCATGGAAACTTCATCTATTATAATGAGCTTTATTTCAGACAATGAAAGTCTCATTTGAGTTTTCTTTTGATCAGACATTGCAGGGAGATTTTCACCTGCATCTTTAGGAATAGCCAATGCTGTATTTATTGTTGTTCCTTCAATATTTATGGCAGAAACACCTGTTGGGGCCATTAACAGTACTGTTGGTAGCTCAGGGTTACTTGCTACATGTTTAAATGTCTTTACTACTGTGTGGTATATCAACTTTGTTACATGGCTTTTCTCAGATCCGCCACCTCCAGTGAGAAAGAAATAGATTGGGTTGATTTTATTTGTTGTTGAAGAGCGGATATTTTTTACTTTGTTTCGGCACCAAGATAGGAGCAAATCATAGGCAGCACGCTGCTGAACGTTTAGTGACCTCACAGATTCCCGAAGCAAGTCATCAGAAATCTCAGTTGGTTGAATGTGGTATGCTACTGTTGGAAGTATTGGGGAACGTTGGCTGTTAGAGGTGGAGGAAAGATGCGAAGCTTCTTGTTTGTTAAATGATTCCTGATCACAACTGCTATTGCTATGCATGTCTAACTGCAAGTCTTCATTTTCCTGATCGTTTAAAGAGTCGAAGGAATGGAGAAGATTATTGCCTTCACTCTTTCTTAAAGCTTCTAGTGCTTCTGAGACAGCATCTGCATCAGGTTCAAATCTTGTTCTATTTTTCTCAACTGTAGCGTGCACTTCAGACTCATAGAATTTAGATGCATATGTCTGTTCATTACCTAGAAGAGTATCTTCATTCCTCCATGGATAATACAGCATAAGTAAGTGGTGAAAATACTTGTCAGGGTCTTTTGTCTTGTTTGGTGTATGATACCTTATTACAGCCCTAGTTTTCCTGCATTTCATGACTTCATTAGTGTTAAGTAATTTAATTTTGGGAGGTAACAAGCTGATGATATCTGTATTTGTGGTAGATTGAATATGTAATTCTGTTAGATCATCTGTAAGAATTTCTGGTTGTGCATTATTCTTTGTGGGATCAGTATTGTATTCTTTATAGTAGTATGCAGCAAATTCAGCTAGACACAGGTTATCAATGGTAGTGTTCGAATCTGGTCCGATACTGTAGCGTTCTATTATATTTGATTTGTAAATATCTGTGCTGTCATCATCTAGTTCCTGCTGGCTTTTTGTAACTCAAACTCTTTTCTCTGGCAAATCAGTGCTCACAAAGACTGTTTTTGGGAAAACTTTTCTTAACCAAAGTTCAGGCATGCATCTGTATACACATTCTTGTGAACTCACTTCTCGTGTGGAGAGAAAGGCTGCCCCAATTTTTCTTAAACTGTCCCTAACAGGCAAATTCAAAGCTGTTGCTTCCTTTGCTGCTTGCACAATAGCTTGTGAACATTCTGTTTCATCCTTTGTGAAGTATGAGCAAACATAGGTTACACATTTATAATGATTAAAAACAGGCTATAAGTCAACATTAGCTCTGAAACCTTTTACCCCAGCAACAAAATAGTTGTTGATGTAACAGCTATCAAGTGGCCTTTTGAAGTGGAGATCAAAGTCAGAATCATGAGATACTGATAAAGCCCAGTAATATTGTTCTTCAGTTATACCCAGTGAACTCAAAAATTGTTTCTCTGTTTTATTTGGATCATATTGTGGGTTATTTGGATTCAACACTTTGTTTATTTGTTCTTTGACTAAAGTAAGAATTTTGTTTCTTTCGTCTAACATGTTGCATTTCATCTCTTCATCTAATTCTTCTGACAGTGGTTCTGCTACAATTGTTCTTCTTGTGAAAAATTGGCCAAAATGAAATCTGCATGGAACATTACGGTATTTTCTACATGTTTTTGAGTGATTATGCTTTTGATAAGTTGCAACCAAGTCATACAATTCAGGGTCTGCTTGTGTATGTGACAGATACGCTTGGAGATGGCCATCTATGAAATCTGCATAGTCTTGTTTGCTTGTGTTAGTGTTGGACAATCACTTGTCCATATTAATCCATCTAGATGAGGTGAGCCTCTCATTTGAAATTCAATGCGTAAAGCATAGTGTACTATTTTGCCAATAGGATTTGCTTGTGTAAGAAGTACCTCGGTAAAGAATGTTTCAACCCTATACTGGAAGTGTTTAGCAACAACAACAGGGTTTAAGTTCAGCATGGAGCACCTTTCATTATAAGACAATGCATCAACTTGGGCATCAGTTAAATTTAGGCCTTGTGTTCTTCCAATAATTTGAAACAGTTCAGGCCATCTGAGGTCTGCACAAGATAAAGTCATAAACCAAGTTGGAATGGCAAGCTGTTTCACCATGGTTACAAATTCATACTAAACTTTTGCCAATAGGGTGGTGAGCCTGGAACATGTCTCAGAAATAGATAGGCCTGGTCTTGAAAAACAAGATTCTGTAACCTTTGTACGTTGGATCTTAGATCTGATGCTGTAAGGGACTGCCCACGAAGTTTTGAGAGAGCTATGTTAATGCTGTCTGATACTTTTTTCTGTTCTATAATGAACTGTGCAAAGAACAAATATTCAGGATTCATTGCAAACCTGCCACTATGGTGTAAAAGACGTGCATTGAAATATTTTGAAGGTGATAAATTAACTGATCTTTCTGCAGTGTATCGAAATCTACCATTTGCAAATAACACTGGAAATACAAGTTCTTCACAATGCATGTCAGTCATGAAAGAAACTGGATGTTTATTTTGACCTGGCGCAATATCGAAAATTTCATTCCCGTGTGATTTTGTATGGTTGTTTTGTTGTACATTTACAGTTACAGGATAATCTGGAAGAACAGACTGTAAACATGTTTCAGTTGTGGGTGCCCTAAACTCATTCAAAGGATCCTCTACTTCTTCGTTATCATCATCTACTCCTTTGTGTTGTGGGGTACCTTCACCCATTAATGAACACATTTCTGAATCTTGTTCTGAACAAGTGTGCAGCTGTTGTTGAGTGAGATTTATGTCAATGTTTTTAATGTTGATTGTTATGCTGCTATAGAAAGGATTGTTATCCCTCAGCCAATTTAGAGCAGTGAGTATGATGTCAGGTCGTACAGCTTGAAAATATACATGACCTCTAAAGGAAAGTTTTCTTTTCAGCTTTAGCATGATTATTCCTGACCTTTCAGGTGGTCTTGGCAAAACATTACATGTTTGATCACAATCTACAGGCACATTACAAATAGCCCCTTTGGTCTTTCGTTGTTGACCTTTGGGCATGATAACTATTTTTTGCAAGAGAAGCCGCTGAGCTATGAGAATTTGCTCAAGTTTTTCTAGACTTTTAAGTGCTGAGGGAATTTCATCAACCAATAATTTGTTATGTACAGCTTGACATGGGATGTGTCCCTTTAATAACTTAGAAGAACATGTATTACAGATGTATTCTTTGTTATCAAAAGAACGTTTTCTAGTAAAAATATGCTGAATGTCATATTTGCCTTTCTTTAATTCTGTAACAGTTTTCCTATAAAGACGTCTGTTGCATACAGTACAGATGTAACTAGAACCTTCTCTCACTTTTTTTTTAAAAGATGCAATGCAGGAATTCAAGTCATTGAATTGTGTATAACAGCATTTAACTGTCTTGCATTGCTTCTCTCTGTCCTCTTTCTTGCCAGCATTTGTTCTTTTTTTGTGCTTCCCATTTGTTGATAAGCCTGTCTTCCTTTGGCCAACAAACTGTGTTTTGTAGATGCAGACATGGATTTATATTTTTCTGCAAGACCACTGAGAATGTCTTGCTTTTCATTGTTGTAGTAGCGATTCAATATATCCAAACGCAGTTTTTTCTTTACAGGTTCTAATTCAGCATAGCACTTTTTCCTCTTTCTTGAAATTGCTATTTTCTGTTCAGAATATTTCTGGCGCTTAAGAATCTTTTGTTTCTCTGTTCTAGTTAACTTGCATGAGCATAATATAAACTGAATGACATACTCTGTTTCATCACATATTACCTTATTTGTTATTGTTTGAACTAAACATTTTGCATTATCAATCTGATGGATCTTTAGTGTGTCTTGTTAATCCAAGGAGAAGAGAAAAAATCTTGTACCTCTCTTAATTTTGTGAAAAACACAACCTAAGCAAAGGTTTGAAAAGTGAAGGAAAAATCCTGTACTTATACTGATATTGTGCATAACGGAGCTCCTCAGGGTACACTTACTATATAATGAACTGCGCACAAAGGTTCCAGTAGTAGTTGAAACACAGTTAACATCAATATGAGCACCATATATATTAATATTCTGGAATACATGTAGTTTACCGGAATTTGGCTGATATTTGCTGGTGTCAGAAAATAGAGCACTTCCACATTTAACAATAGCATCTGATGCATCAGACTTCCAGTAGACGCAAGGTTTCAACACAGAAAAACAAATACCATAAAGAGCTACTGTGGAGCTTTTTGTTATAGTGACACTAGTAATGTTTTTAATGCTTGGAGTATCTCTTGGCAAAGTGCTAACAGGAACATCATTTACGTTTTGTGTCGGAGTTTGACTGGCTGCAAAATTTGTTTGTATATTATCATTGCCAACTCTAACTGAAGACTTTCTGAAAATAGCAAAAAACCAACCACTAGAGTGATTATGTGAAAGATCTTAAAATGAGGTGTATGTTTTGACTGAGACACACATATCATCAATATATACCCACTGACTATCAGCTTTTATAGCCACTGTAAAATGATGGCTTGAACATCTAACCAAACCTTCAAGTGTGTAATTTTGACCCAATACATCTATTGTAACTGGAAAAATTAATCGATCAATACAATTTGATGACAGTTCTAAAGTTAAAAATGTTGGAAGCAGAACAAAATGTTGCAACATTGAGATATCGCCACAATGGCTTTGACACAAATCGCAGTAAAGTGCAGCAGTGCTAGGCAATATAGCCTCAGAGACATAATTGTTAAAATTTCTTTGAGTCATGTTTACGGAATTTATGTAAAGTACAAATATAGTTCTCTGCTTTACAATTGTACTGTCACATGATGTACAAATCGACTGGTCAGTCTGTTGGATAAGAAAAAGTCGTTTTAACTCCTGTGTCATCACACCAACTGTATTCAAGGTAAATATGTCACTAAAGACAGCATGATCAGACATAGTAGCAAATGAGTTGCAATGTTGTCTTAAATACGCCCACACTGGTTCTCGAATGGCTGCCATATCAATTTCTGAAGCATATGAATTTTCTAACTGAAAACATGCCTCGTTTAAGATTTCAAAAAATTCATTTCGTTCAATATGTCTAATAAGATCTTTAAAGATTGCATAGTTAAGTTCATGAAAACAGTCTACTGCACATGAAAACTTTTCTGGGTGAGTTAAACAGTAATTCATGAAATGTTGTCTTCGGTCGTTTGTCCCCGTTGGTGGCTGTTCCCTGATTGCGGTGACATTATCTGTTTCTTTGGTATAAACTGGTATATTTCCATTGATAATGTGTGCTTGTTTATTCGAGATAACGAAAGGATTAAAGCTTCCATGGGAAGCATGAGGAATTCTTCTTAACAAATATTTCCCTTTGTATTTAAAAATGTTAGCAATTGAACACTGAAAATAAAATAAACATCCCCTGGAATAAACCTTCTCGTGAACACTATTTACATGTACGTTTTGGTGAATAGGTACCCTCAATGTCAGCAAGAATACACAAAACCTTAAAAATACACCTAGCATGATTGTCGACTCGTGAATTGAACTGTGAAAATTTCGAATAGAGTCAAACTCTCGAGGCTTAAATAAGCTTATCTTCAATTGCAATTTAACAATTATTTGAGCCAACTTTCGAAATGGACGGTGTCGATGTTTTCCGTGATGGAATCCTTGATTTGTGAATATACTGATTCAATGGATATCGTCTGTCAAAGTTGTTCAAACTTCTTGTTATGTTAGACTAAGCGTTATGCACGTAGGCTGAATGAACACGCAGGTTCGGTTGCTGAACTCGTTGGTTCGTTTGGCACGTAGGCCGAATGAACAGTGAACTCGTTGGTTCGATGCGTAGCACAACACGGAACGTATGATCCGCGAACCCTATGCAATTTTCACAGTTCAATTCAATACACAAAGTCGAGACACCTTCAGAATATCTTACCTTCGGTTTACTCGAAATAACAGTACCTCGGTTTCCTTCCTCAACTGAACACTAATCCTTAAGTTAAGGATAAGACTCTCTCGAAAATCACAGTACCTCTGTTTTCTTCCTGAACGCTAATCCTTGCCAGAATACCTCTCTCGAAATCACAGTCACTTGGTTTCCCTTCTGAACCACAGGGTCCAGAGGAGATATGTTTGTCGTTAGAACATCAAAACCCGTCGAAAACATCTGAAATAATGGTATAAAATACTGTAAGCCGATCTTGCGAGCCCTCAGTCTCTTGGTTTGCGGTATACAGAATGTGTAACGAAACTGTAACGCGATCGTCAACGCGATCAAAATAACCCATTATTTCAGATGTTTTCGACGGGTTTTGATGTTCTAACGACAAACATATCTCCTCTGGATCCTGTGTCTGAACACTAAACCTTGCCAGAATAAACCCTCGAAATAACAGTATTGTTACTCTTGTCAAATTCATCTCATCTTGTAGTTCCAGCTATCACGTGGATTTCGTTGTCAATCAAATTTCCCGTTTTGCGTCGACGATGAAAAAGGAACCCCCGGCAAACCTTACCGTGGCATGCCACAGGCATCCCACGGAAAAATTACAAATGAAGATTCTGCTAGGAAAATCTCAAATAGCACTACGAAAATGTAAAGGCAACAATAGATTTCTTACAGCTGGTCATTTAAAGCAACCAGGCACCATGGAAAGATTAGTTCATCTTGATGAAGGCTACAAATTCTTAAGAGCACTTCGTGGCTCACGGCCACATTTTGAGAAAGCAAAAAAAGATATTTTTGCAATGATCCGACAACTAGGGCCTGCTACTTTATTTTGTAGTTTTTCATCAGCTGAAACACAGTGGATACATCTTCTTTGAAATCTTGGCAAGCTTGTTGATGATAAAGAATACTCAGATATCGAACTAGAGAATTTGAACTGGGAAGAAAAGTGTAGATTAATTCAGAGTGATCCAGTGACTTGTGCCCGACATTTTGATTACCAGTTTAATCAGTTTTTGAGGCATTTTTCAATGAGCAGTGCTGCTCCCTTAGGGAAAATAGCAGACTGGTTTTACAGAGTGTATGGATGCAATGATGACAATGATGTCACAACATTTATTGATAAAATAATAACTTGTAAAAAACTAGATAATGATCCAGAATTAGCACTTCTTGTCAATAGACAGATTCATAGGCACTCCCAAACTTGTCGTAAAAAGTCAAAGGCAGAATGTAGGTTCAATTTTCCATAACCACCAATGAAGTCAACAACCATTTTGCATCCTCTTGGAGATGATGTATCTCAAACTGAGATTAGAAAACACAAAGATACTTGGAAAAACATTAGTAAACATTTAAATGGTATGAAAGAAGGTGAAGACATCACATTTGACCAATTGCTGATTAATCTGAATGTCACGGAACAAAACTACCACCTTGCTATTCAATCAAGTCTCAATTCTCCCACTATATTTTTGAGAAGAAATCCAAATGAACTAAGGGTGAACAATTATAATAGTGCCTGTCTAAACGCATGGAGAGCAAATATGGATATACAGATTGTGCTAGATGTTTATGCTTGTGCAGCATACATTGTGTCATATATTTCAAAATCTTAAAAAGGAATGAGTCAGCTCTTACGAAATGCATGTGACGAAGCCAGAGCAGGAAATTCGAGTATAAAGTAACAAGTAAGAGACATTGGCAACCGATTTTTAAATAGTGTTGAAATAAGTGCCCAAGAAGCAGTATACATAGTTCTTCAGCTACCAATGAGAAAAAGCTCCAGACAAGTGATTTTTATTAACACAACACCTCCTGACGAAACCAATGAATGAAATAGACGAAATGGATGATGACTCGGAAGAAGTTCACTCTAGTGGTCTGTTAAACAGGTATATACAAAGACCTGCCAGTTTTGAGAATATTTCCTTAGCTGATTGGGCTGCATTGTATGATTCATCTCAAAAACCTTTCATGAAAAAATCCAAAAGTACTGATTTAGATAATCTCCCACTGGAGAGAATAGAGGATGATGAAAACAATGATGATGAACTCTTTGACTGTGCCAAAGAAACCACACAGGTTGGAAAACCAGGAAAACCAAAACAGCATTTAAAACCCAGAATAATTAGAAGTTTGTGGTTCAATGTAAAATCTCAACCAGAAAAACACTACCGTGAGCTTATATGCTTTTTACCTCATGGCGAAATGAAGAAACTTATTTGATAGGCAACAGTTCTTCATATCAAGAGCGTTACCTTCTTTTGAAAGAACAAATAGATAAACAAATGATGCAATATGCTGTCTGTAGTGAAGATTTAAATAAAAGTGAACAAGATTTACACAACACAGATTATAATGATGAACAGTCTGATCCCATAGCACCAAACACACAAAATGTTGAATTGCAAGATGAAGCTGAGGGTACTGAAGATTTACATCCTGATTTTAATGAAAACTATGACCTCTCTGATGATCTTGGCATTCCATCAACGTTACTGAATAATGAACCACTGATATTGAATGAATTACCTGATTGCGATTTTCGTCAAATGGTCCAGA
>NC_090895.1:49452766-49467766 GCF_036669925.1 Montipora capricornis | reverse complement strand
GTATTCATATCAACAACATAATCATCATATCTATCCCTATTGTAGTATCACCGTTATCAATTTGTTAATTGTATGTTGAAGTACACGCATGGCAGCTCTAATCATGCAGATACCAATGAATGCCAAAAACGGTGCCACCTGTGTCAATAAACCAAGCAGTCAAGAATCCAAATGTGACAGAAGGGAAACAAGGAAAACACTGTCAAAACGGTTGATATTTTATCAGACTCAGGGCTGTTTTCGTCAAAACTACTTGACTCGTACTTGTCTCAATTTGTAGACATTGATGAATGCCAGAACAGTTCTTGTAAAAATGGGGCAACTTGTGTCAAGAAACTAGGAAGCTTCGAGTGCAGGTGTGTCAGAGGATATCAGGGAAAGCACTGCAACATATGTGAGCTGCTTATGGATATTCTTGCGCATAATAATTGTTGAATCGGTAAAATTTGAAATTCGAAAACTCTTTCAGCACACCAGTAAAAGTTAATAGTTTTTCACATAAATTATCGCACGCTTTAAGCGTGTTCTGCTATCTTGCACACTAAAACGTGTTGTGGCATGCTATCTTTTGTTTTTGAAGTTTAACAATATTTTTTTGTTTGACTGCATTGTTAGTGGGAGCACGCTTTTTTGTTCTTCGTGTGTCCAACCAAACAAAGGAGCTTACTAATGAATTCTGCTCTTGAACACGCTTTAAGGGTGCTAAATCCAAATTCTTTTGTTTTCAAGTGGAAGCGTGTTGTGAGCGTGTTATCACTTTTATCCCTGTTTTCCCGTGGAGGGTCACAAATAATCCCTACTAGCAGCAGAAGTAAATGTAATGGTAATGGGACCCAATGGCACTAGTATTTGTGGTAACGTATTTCATTTTTTAGGAACGTTTACGGCAATTCCATGATTCTCTCTTGACAATATACTGTATTGTCAAGTGAACTTAGTTGTTTACTGGGTTAGCTCCAAGCCTATAACCCATTACGTAGACAAGCAAACGTGTAAGACGAAGTTCTACCGTACTGTCTGAGTCTTATGGGTCTGCTTTATACCTGTATTATCGTGTAATCCAAGTCAATATCGAAAAATAGAAGCATATCTTCACTGTCTTAACTAGTTATAGAACCTTCTTGTCCTCCGATAAATCGTTTCATTTTACAGTGGAACGCGCCTTACGGTGGCCACAACAAACTTTCACATTTGACAACTACTTGTAAATCAACTCAAAAACCCAACCGTGCGAACTTTGCAAGAAAGCGTGACTGTCAATCAAACTCGCACACCCTGATTGACGGAGACTTTGCAAAAAAAAAGCTTTGTTAGGTGTCCACGGTAAGGCGCGTCGCACTTATAAAGTTATTTTAATCTTGAACTAACAATTAAAAATAACTTTATTTTTCTAGACGTGAATGAATGTCTTAACAATCCTTGCTTAAATGGTGCTACTTGTATCAACAAACCAGGAAGCTACGAATGTAAATGTGCGAGTGGATATCACGGGTCTTTAAGCTTGTCTCAGATTCCTCGATAAAAAAGCGACGATTCCGACATGCTTCAACTGGTGGAAAACTTAACAAAATGGGTTGATGATTAAAGTTGTCACATTGAGTCTTGCTCTTCGTGATGGCACAGTACTTTGGTTCACGAGATTTCGTCATAACATAGTTATTACGAATATAGTTAAAATTCCTCCCGCCAGTAAAACGTTGGAACTCTATTTTATATTTGGTTAAAGTTATTGGTACACTATCGCAAAGAATTGTGGCTGCCAACAGCTGAACAGACGACGACGTGGTTAAGGAAAATAAATTACATAATTGTGTGGCACAAAAATGGTTGTAAGTAAGACGTCACTTGTCTCCGTTAACCGTCACGAGGCTAGATGACAACCCTCAACCTTTAATTAAAAGATCCCGGCTATGTCTTGCATGTGTAAAGAATACTTTTATACCCTGAATTCAATTGTTTACCTTGGTTTACTTGACAGTTCACTTTGGCACCAAGGGTGTTTGTGTTGTAGAATAATTGTATATTAGTTTCTTTGTTCAAAGTCAATCTTTGAGGACAGAGTTAACTAACCTTCGGAACTGAGACGTTCCGTTGTTTGGGCAGATCAATCAACTCGTTGACGGTAAGATTTGATGTACTCGGTTCTTTTAAGGTTACTTTGTAGGCCACGATGTTCAACAAACCAAGTATCTCTAAAATTCGCCAGTGGATCGCACAAAACTGAATCGAGACGTGCGCAGAAAACAATTCTGTCAGTATCACGCTACTGGCTAAACGGAACCAGTTCTGACCACTGAAGTTCGAGAGTTGGATGGCGTTGTCAGTAATTGAGTACAGAAATGTCATTATCATACAGTACGTACTGCAGTCAACATAATGCAAGCCTGTGTAGCTCCGTGTTTGAAATATTTGTGTGGGTTGAAGATACTTCCAGACTTCTTCCTTAAGCTTCTCATCTTGGTTGTATAAGCCGTGTGTTACCAACACCTTGATGTTCCCGGCACTTTTTACGTTTCTAATTATAGACCAACAGCTTTTTAAGTTCGAAATAACCATGAAAAATTAACATTTACCTAGCTAACTGTATGAAAAAACTATTTTGAAACTTACATTTTACATCTGGTCTGACCTCATCGTTTGAATCGTTCTTGTTTTGTCACTTGCAACAATTTTAAGCTTGGTCATCAGAGGAAACGCGATCAGGAGCGTCATTTCTGAGTTTTCGTTGTTTCAGTTTTTTGATTTCATCCTGTTAATCTTCGAGTTGATTGAATTTTATAGCTGTAAATGGCGTCGACTAACAAGATTATGGGAATTTTAAAGACTACCTTTTCAAAACTGCATTCTGTGCGCTAACAGAGGTTACATCTTTAGGAATTTTACAGTTTGGCACTGTTTCCTTTGAGTGTCGTGGCTGCTCAATTGCGAGAACTGTAAAATTTATTGCCAAAAATCAAAGTAGAGGCTAATTTTGTCAACTTCAATGGCTCGCAGGGAATATCCTGCGGGAGCTCATTCAAAAGAGCAACTGATTTTAGTCTCTGGTGTACGCAAGTGTATGTGCCGGATTTAGTTTTCAGTTCCCATGAAATAGTAACGGTATAACTTGAAAGAAATTCTTATTCAGTAAATTGGTTTTAATGCAGTACATTTTGCTTATTTTAAGTGTGGATAAGGCAACTGCCTACAGAAGCCACTTTAAATTTGTAAGTTGCTATTGGGGGAAACCTGATGACAAATATGAATATCTAATACAAGAAAAAGTATCTGTCAGTATTTTGATTCAGTAATGAATTTCTGACGCCTGAAAAGGGTACTAAGTTTGTAGCGGTCTTTTTGAACATTTATTAGCTCTCTCCAGTTTTTCTCAAGAATTTTTGCTTTTGAAGATATATTTTCAAGTATTGGAAATGAGTAAGTCAATCATTGATGCCATATGGAATCTCAATAGTACCACTCTTGGTAACTGTAATGTTGGAGATACAGACAATGTGTTCAAGGTTTGTTAACAACGAATGAAGATTCCGAGCTAATTTTAATTAAATACTCCCCCCCCCCCCTATGAAATCAATTATTCCGTCTCTCCAAGAGACTTGCCCGCTGAAGCATGTAACTGGCAGCTATGAAGGGACAGAAGGGGTTACTTCCCTGTGCATGTTTTGTTCTAACATTTTACGACGGTTTTACCCGGTTTCTACTTAAAATCTTACGCCTAATTTACCGTTTTTTAACATGGAATCTTGTTTTTGTTGTTGTTGTTGTTGTTGTTTTTTTTTTTTTCATAGAAAAATAACTTATTGGCCATGCACTGTGTATTTTGGCCTTCAATTATCTCAATGCATTACAATACCCAAGATAATATTAGAACATAAGTTTCGATTGTCTCCTGGAGGTTCATTCATGTCAGTCGACCGGCCGATATTCTTTTCTCAGTTCAATTAGCCGGCTGATTACTGCACGTTTATATTTTTGTCACTGTCTGTGGATAAAATGTCAGATAGTGGCCATACGAATGAAAGCTCTTCAGAACTACAGTGAGCCTGTTTGTTTTATAATGTTTCTTTTGTGAACGCAAAGTTGTAGTTTGTTATTTCTGAAGGGTCAACTAGTGGTGACCTTGATTAATTTTCGTGTCTATCTCACAGGTTGCTTTATTTTTCACTGCTACTATCTGTACAGTGGGCGAAATGAAATCAGGTTATCTATCACACCAGGAAGTGTTTTTTTCTTGCGGTTTTCCATTACTAGCCCAAGTTCTCTCTTATCACCAAAAGATAGTCATTATTCCCTCACATTACCGGGGTTTTGCTCTCCGAGCACGTCTTTGGGGCGATGTTGCTTAGTTTCTAAGCATAATAATTGATAACCGGAAGATGAAATCCACAAGATTAAGAAGTGTTTCATAGCCTCTTTCATTTCAAGACAAATTTCTATCAGTCTTCCAGGGAAGATTCGTTTTTAATTCAGAGAATGTAAAGCAAGATTTTGTAAGACGTAGATTCGTTTTAAATGAGTGTATAATATATGTGCGTGTGTGTGTGTTTACGTATTTAAATTCAGAGCCTATCTTCGCAGCTTTTTCGGTTAAGATTTAATTTTAGAAGCTCTGGTGTGTATTTTTACATTATTTTCTCATGGTCCAATTTTACAATGCTGATGCCCGCTTTACACTCTGCAAACAGTCCGATAGAAATATCATTCTCGAACAACCCTTGTGAAAATAGGAGGTAGAAATACCTTTTTTAGTTAAGGTGTATACTGAAATGATGCAGTTTTCCTTCACTTCATCGTTAGGTTTGTTCAGTTTGGATTACATAAAGCAATTTACTACGGATAGGTCAAATTGATTGCGCTCTTGACCATAGTTTAGACAACGGAAATTCTTGGGTATCGTGAGAATGATAATAATTAGGTTCTCACTTCGCACCTTTTTATGGCCCTTGCGGCTCTTGAGAATCCGTTTAATTCATTCTTAATAGCGTGTGTATTTATTGGGTAACTTCCGTTTTGAAAGTATAAATAAGCCGAAATGAGAGATAATTTCCAGAGCGCTTCCATTTGCATGGTCAAACATTTGGAACTTCTTTTAAAGCAATTCTTCGCTGGTTCATGTTCTAACGTTTTTATTTCATGCTCCCGCATTCTTTCTTGTTCCATGCATATTTTTCATAATGGTAATATATATTTAGCATATACCAAAACAGTGGATAGTGTTGAAAGCACGCCCTGATTGGCTACTGAAACTACGGATATTCTTTGTTAGTATATACTAAAACAATGGATAGCGTTGAACGCGGGCGCTGATTGGCTGGTCAAAGTTGTTAACTATTCATCTCCAAGCAATTCGCGTGGAATTTGCGCCCGAAAATGTTGAACTCTTTGAAGGAATAAATGAGTTAAAATCATCTTTTTGTACTAGATTATCTCACTGTTTTACTATGTACTAAAACAACTATTCACCTCAGTGTCGGTGACTAGTGGTGGATAGTTGCAAAATATTTAATTTTTCTACGAAGGCTCGCTGGATATGAAGTGATAGACGCCTCGTTGGTTATAATCATTTTATATCCAGGAAGCCCGAGTAGAATAATTGTTTTATTACTTAAAAACTCTACGATCCACAACTCTTATTTGGTGTTCCCGGGGATAGTGTTGTCGACTAAACACCGATTTCTGCCTCGGTCAATTCCGGGCCAAGATGGCTTTTGTCGGCCACTTTTTCAGATAGCTGCAAAAACGGTTTCAGATCGATTTATTGCTGACTCGTTCCTTGGTCATATTTGGCACAGCAGAATAAACTGATGGCCTGAAAATGCTGGAAATCTGATAATCCATACTTCACTTTTAATAAAAAGATATATTTAGGTAGGCTTAAAAACGGTGCTCTATATATGTTTTTTTTCCCAGATATTTTTATAACTAGTCTGCGCACTCCCGAGCTAAGTATTGTCTTTGTGCCTAGAGTCTTCTGTGCTTGCCTTTGGTAGGTTTCAGGGGGTAATAAAAATGCATAGACTTCATCAGGTGGACACAGTACAAGCGATGGCGACGAAGCCGAAATAAAGCGAATGTTGTTTTATTGGATCTTTAAACAGAATATACTCTTATAGGGCTAAAGAATGGAACCAACAATATTTCTTTAAATTTTTACGTTATTGATCAAATTTAATGTATACAACAATTATTTTCACAAACAAGTTATACAGTGAGTAGTGCTTCGTTTCCGGTGTTTCGTTTCCCTTCCTTGCATATACGGAACCCGTGCCCGCAGCTGTGCGCGCGGCAGACAAAACTGTGCTATCCTGTCAAACATTTGCCCTTTCACCGCAAACAGTGCACTTCGGTTGTGCGTAAATGACATTGTTGTCGATCTACACCGTGGACGACCAAAGTCTTTACACTACATTATCAATCGTGGTTTTGCCGTCTTCTTACACTTGATTCGAAAATACCAGCCCGCTAGCTTCGTCTTAGAATAGTTAGAAAAAGCACAAATAACAGCCAAAGCACAACAGCGTACGTTGGAATTCTGCTTGCCGACAACCCAAGTTTGTTGATAAAAAAATTGCCACAACATGTTTTAAATGGTTTTCTGGCCCTTTATTAATAGCGCTCACGTGAATTTTAAATGGGGTATCGGGAAAGAAATATTGTCAGCTGACATGTGTTTCGTGTAAACATACATTTTCAAGTAGCGAAAATTTTGTATAAGCACTACAAAACGTTTACTGACCACTGCCCGAAGGGACACTCTTTATAAGCTGAAAGGAAGCCGCTGATGAATTTTGCCCAAAAACCTGAGCCCCTGACACCGGAAAGCCAGACTTGGGAGAGTTTTCGCGGAAGGCTCACTAAGGAAGAGCTTCTAGAGCTCACAAGCTGATTCATGTCCTAAAAGAGCAACAAGGGACAGTCAAAATTGTGTTTCTTGTACTATGCGAAAATTTATTCAAAACTTTTCCCTCACTTCCACTCCACTGTGTCTTGCAATTCTACAGTGAATTACTATCAGGCCAATAAGAGAATCAACATCAAAGAGTTTTGGGGAAGAAGAGAACATGGCTAATTTGAGCTGGGGAACAGAGGAACAATAACAAAATATCTTAGGGAACAAGGGAAGAAAACCAATTTAAATTTTAGAGATCAAAAGGCTAGGAACAAGTTTGAAAGTAATTTGGGGAACAAGAAAACACAAGCAAATATTTAAAGGGAACAAGGACCCCTTTCCCCGGGAGGGCCTCATCAAATGTTCCGCCCCTTTCATCCAACAGCTCAAACAAGCGCTTCCAGCAATTTTTGAATGACCGACACGAAATGAAGACTCTCTTATAGCATGTGAAACCATGCTCAGATGCTTACGAGCACCCTCATGCCCATGTTTGTTAAAAAGCACCATGAAGTATTCCTTGCAGCTGGTTTAGGCATTGTTTCATCTTTCAACGTTGGGCAAAACCATATCAACTCCATTCTCAGAGGGCACTGGGGAAAGAAATTAGAAGAAAAAAATTCCCAAGGTAATCATTACAGAATAAGATTATTGAAGGAGCACTTTTGAGTGTCAACTTTAAGCCTTTTAAAACAAGCACAAACAATAGTCTTTAAATTCACAAAATGTCAAACAGCATATTTTAGTCTCGTATTCAATTATATTTTGCTGCAATATTCCTTAAAACTATGCAGAACTATTTTCCATAAAATGTGGAACAATTGCTGCCTATTTAAATATGCCACAAAAGGGCTCCAAAAACCAACCAGTTAAGTTTTTAGATAAAGATAGTGTCTTTATGGAGGTCTGACACAATACCTAAACTGAAATGAAATAATTTGATGTGATCAAGACATTGAATGACCAAGCAATAAACAAACAGTACTGCAGCAATCTGTGTTAGGTTCACAACGTGGGAATGAAAAAAATATTCCTCAACTGATGTTTCAATACGCATTTATCAACAATTCAAGGGACTGACTTTTCAGTGTCTATGAAATGGTATTGATTTACGTTTGAAGTTTGATAAGTTTGAAAGTGACTCTGGCAACCACAGCGCCCTATGAAATGGGAAATAACTTTAACAAACCTTTTAACCTAACACTTTACAAGGGCCACCATTGTTGATGCCCTGGGCTCTGGGGTTTATCTACAATGGACAGTTAGTGGCTGCATTCACCAATGTATAGAGAACACATCAAGTTTCTTCTCAAGCAACCAGGTGTTCAAGGAGCTATTCAATTTCCACAGAACCATTACCTGGGTGAATTTGGGTACCTGGCCTGAAACTGAAACTTGTGGAGCCAGACAACTTGTTGAGCTTAGTTCTTAAACTGGGGACATAATTATGTCTACAAATATTGTCTTTCAACCAACAGTTTCTCCTAATTTTGTGTACCATTCACTTGTTGGTTCCTTAATAAAAAAAAAATCGCTAATTCAATTAAGGAAGTCCTTTCAAATCATCAAAGTTACTTTGCGCCACCAGGAAAAAAACGAAAAAATACAAGCACTAAAGAACAAACTGCTCAAGAATGCACGATGCCCTTTGAAACACCAAACAGGATCCTCGAGTCACTAAAAAAGTGCTGCATGGTACGTGGATGTTTACAGAACGATCGCAAGTTGTAATCATTGAAAGAAAACTCCACTCCAGATCTGATAGACGATGGTCGCGCAAGACTCGCCAAGCACGTGGAACACCCAACAGGACTGTTCGTTGTTTGGCACAGAAGATGAACGAAAAATTGTTCCCCTCACTATTAAGTTCCGACTTGGAGCGCAGATGGCACAGTCGGTTAGTGCGCGGCCTTGGTGCAAGAGGTCCTGAGTTCGATTCCCGGATCTCACATCCTTGTTTCGACTTCTTTCCGTTCTGCATGTGTAGCTTAAGTAGCTTTAGATACCCATAAAATGGAGCACGGATGGCGAGAGGGGAGTAATATGAGCGCGCCGTCGACCTCAGGTTTGTCAGTTGAATTACCGTTACGAGTTATCGACGTTAAATGTAGTTGCTTTACTTTAACTTTACTTTTAACCCGATAAGACCAATCATGCCCAAATACAACAACAATTTCGACAGCAGGAAAGCTCATACAAGCCATCGAAGTTGGCATAAAGCAGCATAGAGCTTCACCTGAAGTTCGATCATGATGGACACAAACAAGAGCTGAAAGAACTTCATAAGGTCAGACGACCAAATGTGATTGACCCAACACTATACATCAAGGTGCTGAACAAACCAAGGGATTTCGTCGTAAAAATGTTCACTCAGCAACGTCTTCTTCTTCTACAGAATCAAGTTCAAAATCGATCCTGATTGTTAATCACGTGTGTGCTAACCCAATCCATAAACTGGATAAAGAGGATTGGCAAATTGATTGTGAGGACAATGCGTGATTTCTGTCCCGCTGAGATCAAAGAAGCGACGGTCAAGAGAGTCACAAGGCTGAGCAAATGTGCACTGATCTAACCAACCAGAATGTAAACGATTGGCGTGACGGCGGATAGCACAGTTTTTCCCGCTCGCTGAATTCTGATTGGTCAGTTTAAATTTCAGTAGCTTTCGCTGTATGCAAGGTTGGAATGATGAGAAATATGCTGCATTAGAGCTTGATCCCCTGGCCTGTTTCTGCCATGGTAGGAGTTACCTGGAATACCTATTGGATTCCTGGGCTTTTTTCTTTTTTGTTTTCGGATTGGCCAAGCCAGCATTACTTGTAGGAAAATCCAGTTTCAGCTCCTTGATGAGCTCAATAACACCCAACTCAGTGCCTTCTGTTTTAGAGTAGCACTTACCACAGGCAACCCAGTTTACGTTCATGGAGCGTCTAATTTATTAAATACTCAACAAAATCACTCCATCGCTTTGTTTCCATAGCAACTTCCGTATTACACTCCATAACCTCTTTTTGTACTCCACAGATGGTTTTCAATCACGTCAAGAGACGGCCATGTTGGTGCGCAAAATAATAGCAAATTTTGGCTCAAGTATTGCATTGTAATAAAGTCAAATTCCCAAAAGCCTTGTTTCCCTATTGTTCTGTATATGCACCAACATGACTGCTGTGACTTCAGATGAAAACCATCTATAACATATTTATGCATTCGTTATTGACTAATCAGAAACGCGATATTTTGTTGAGTATATAATAAGTCACTAATATCTCTCGGCTTTCTCATTTTCACGTGGAAAATCGCTTACTCGTTGCCTGCTTACTGTTTTTTTTTTTCCTCGTTGTACGATGTATTAAGAATACTTAAACTGTTGTTTTTGGTTGTCTTCAAATTTTTTGTTCACTTTACTAAACGAAACGCAGTGTTAAATTTATTACGCTGGCAAGCAACTTCCTGCCAAAAAAAGTAGGGTCGGCTTCCAGTCTATGCAACTTCCCGCCAAAACCCGCACGTTCCACCTGGGCAACATTTCGTGTATTGGCTTGAACGAAATTATTTTTGTTTAATATATGAAGTTTGAGTACAGGATCGTTATGGGTTTGGCAAATTAAAGTATGACACCGTCTGGAAAGGCTTTTGGGCAGCCAATCTTCGTGACGCAAGAGTGAAGTAACGCACTTATCTGGACAATTTAGAAGAAAGATCAACAATACAACGCTGTATCGTGTAATAGTAATATTTTTAGTTTTTATTAACCCAGCGGGAGGTCTGTATGGGAGAATCTTGACCGAGGTCGCCAGTACAGACCGAATGCAGTGAGGTCGTGAGGTCTGTATCAGCGACCGAGGTCAAGATTCTCCCATACAGACCGACGTAGCTCGGTTAATAAGATGTTTATTATATGGCCAAACAAGAACAATTTAATTCGTTTATGTAACTGGTTTGTACTAACTGACATTTTGCTTGCGAACGGCGATGCGCTCAACTTAATTCTGTCAAAGTTTACTCGTCATCCTCTCTTTTGTCATCATGCTGTTTGGCACTTCCATGAATAAATATTGGTAGAAGAAAATACTCAATATTTTTGCATGTTAGTTTGCATCTTTTCGCCGCAAAACATTACCCGTCTAGATGCCGGTCTAGATGGCAAAATCTAGACCGCGGTCAATATCAGTTTTAGCCAATCAAATTCGTGAATTTTGCAGTTCCCAGTCCTCGTGAGGCAGATCCATATAATAAGGTACAATATGAAACACTGGTTATGCGGTCATTATTGTGACTTAATATGTCACCGTGGTAACGGGCACGCCCTGCAAAAACACCCTTTTTCTCGCAATTAGTTGCTCATATCTCAACAACAAACTCGGTGACCCCCATTGTTTTATTTCTCAAAGGTAACCAGAGGGGCAAAATGAAACTTCCTGCAAACTTTAACAAAAAACTTGTGCAGAGGATTAAGACGGTCACCTTAATTCTGTGATTTTTTTCTGTTAAGGTGGCTCTGATTCTGCAAAGCAGAATTTTTTTTTAATTTGCACAAAGTTTCATATCGGCCTTCTGATCACAAAAATAAAAAAGGGGGGTCATCTAGTCTGTTTTTATATGAGCAACTCAGTCCAAATTATAGCGTGTTTTTGCTAAGCTTTCCTGTTGCCAAGGTAACTTGATACGCCACAATAATGACCAAATATTTTGTAAATAATCGGTGTTTCATATGGTATTGTAACATTACTGGTTGTAGCGTCATTTGCTCTAAAGAGAGTGTCTTAGAAATATTGAAACTGTTTTGAGCCACCTTAAGCAATTTTCTCGTCTATACATATGACAAATTCAGGTGACTTACACAGGATTCTGTGATGCCGGTGCAATGATCTACCAACTGACCTATGAAACCAATCAGTTGGGAGCAGATCAAATTCACAGTCATGGGCTCCTGGTGCGCGAGTTTTCGGTAGACACTTGTTTAAGGACGGAGCCTACTAATTCAAAGTTATTTTTGCGGGGTTTACTGAATACGCGGTAAAAGTAGATCTTAACAAGTGTTATTGAAATCCAAAAAGAAAATTGGGGGTAATCGTGCATCTTTCGAAGATAATTTATCAACAGTATTTGTAAAAAGCTTTAAAAAACAAAGCAACGTATGGCGGTTTTTTTCCAAACTGAAGCTTAATTATCGCTGAAAAATACATGTTTACCCCCAATTTTCTTATTGCATACCAAGAGCACTAAGTCATGCTAAGTTCTGCTTTCTCCGCATAGTTTTAAACCGAGCAAAAATATCCCTGTATTAATAAGAACCACCCATAGGAAATCCGAGTACGTGTGGGTACGTATGTGCAATAACAATAGTAGGCAGCGTCCTTAAGATTTCCGCGGTCCACCCTTTAGACATCAAAAGCAAGAAGAGGAGAGGAGGGGGAGTAGAGTCATCAAATGGCTTGCTACGCGATTTTAAGGTTAAACCTTCGACCACATGTACAGTCCATCTCGAAAATAAAAAAAATAATAAAAGAGAACAGATGTTTAGGGAGTGTATTTTTTAAAAGAATTATCATATTCTTAGAAATGCATATATAAGCAAGCATTACGATCGGTTGTCTATATCGATGTCAAATGTGCACCAATGGGAACGCAACTGACTTCAATTAACCACTTACTTACAACTGATGAATAGGAGCTGTCAATTGGCATGCCAGAAAAGAAGGCAGTTTCTAAATTACATTTTCTTTTCGAAAGTCAAGACATCTATACGTCAGTACCATTTAGTCATTAAGAGAGGGGAGCGAAAGAGCTTGAAGTCTCCCTGCATCATCATTTTAATTATGCCGTTTGCCATAAGTCCTTTCGACCGGCTTTCCGGTACTCGTCCACCCGATGTGTCTCCTTACCCTGTTCTTTCTAAATCCTCATCTTCCATATCCCCACCACCCATTATTCCATTCATACCACCTCCTCCGAAAACATAGCTCATTTCTTTTTTACAATGACTGCAAAAATTCTTGTGCACTCATTGGCTAATTTTTATTGCCAATAAACGGATAGACACATAAATTTATAATTTATGCGATAATGTTGCGATATTGCTCGCGTCAGATTGAAGTTTCTCGCATTTTTGTCTCGCTTTCTTCTCGTGTTTTGACTTAATTTTGAGCCCTCTGCCTTTTTGTTATTGTAAAAAACAAATTGATGTCAGTTTTTCATGCGTCTCTCCAGTTATTGACAATGAATGTCGTCATAACGTTGTCAAAGTAGTCTGCGGATCCACTCGGCTATCGCCTCGTGGATCCACAGCTACTTTGACAATGTTATGACGCAATTCATGATCAATAACAGGACAGACGCATGAAAAACTGACATCAATTTGTTAATTAGTGTCCTCAACCAATTGGTATGAGCGGTCTTTTGGAACCATTTGCACGATGATAACGAACCAAAAGTGCTGCCATAGGGTCGGCCACCTGACAACTTCTGTCAATGACTTGTTTATTCCATCGCATTAAATTATCTGGAATTTTGGACAACAGTATTGCATGCAGGCAAGAACTTCGGAGCGATATGTAGCGAAACATCTATTCTTACGAAGAGGTTAGTGAAATTTAGGATTGGAATCGAAACAAAACTCTAGAAGCAGCTCGATTTTTTTCACATTTTACCTCCTCAGCTCTGAAACCAACATGCCGATGAAATATTTAGTATTAAGATGACAGTGACGGACAACATTCGCTTAAATAATCTCTTTCACTAGCTTAGTGCTTAATGTAGATCATATGAAAATTATATATTCAATGGAGAATTTCCTTTTAAATTGCCCGTTTTTCAAAGAACAAAAATCGATGCACTCTTGTGAGTATTGTCGCATGATCTACATTGGTAAAACAAAAGGTCTATTTTCTTTTGTTTTTATCTAAGAAACCTTTATGCGTCATATTTTTTCAGCTGTGTGTGGATAATTAAATTTGTCGCTAAGCTGTGTTCGGATGAAGATTACCTTTACGACGCATCATAGTATTTCAACCCAGCATCTATTGAAATCTATTGAAATCTTGATAGCTTAGTTGGTAGTGCGGGTTCGGGTCCCGTTCACTAAGTCGGGAATTTTAATTTTAATTTCTTTGCACTTGTTTAATTAGCCAATATAAAAAAATACCTTAATACTGTTTGTTTGTCCCTCCAACAGTTTGCGTAAGCATTGATTTTATTTTTCTTGTAGGACTTATAATGGTCCCAAGAGAAACTGAAAACATTGCTTATGCAAAATTTTGGAGGGACAAACAAACAGGATTAAGGTATTTTTGATATTCATATTTGGCTAATTGAGTTGCTCAAATGACTGCCGCAGCGATTATCTATCATCCAACTTTCATTTCACTCATCAAATGAATGTAAGTTTTAGTTTCAGTGTGTGCAAACGTGCGAAACAGTCTTTAAATCCCTATTTATCAGCAAGCAACTCTCAATATAATTACAGAATTTTTGCTGTTGCCTAGCCTCCTGTCAGCGAATTCGTGTTTTCAGTTATGTCTGCAATGAATGTACAAATAAGTGTTGCGAAACGAATCTTGTTAAAAAAGTTGCGGCTTGGTATGTTTCTTCTGTCTCTTGTCTTTTCTCTTCTTAATGAAAGTGCCAAAAGTACCTGCTGGCATTTATTTCAACTGACAGAAATTATTCAAAAAACAAATGAAAATACGATGTAGCCCGCACAAACAAACACTGAAACAGCACTAACTTTGGCGTCCTGTAAGAACTGATAAAACCCAAGTCACATTTTATCGAAGAAGATAACATTTGAAATGTATTTGACAGCAAAGGATGGCGAGAAGATACGACGTTTTGAAGTCATCCTGACCGTTATTTTCAAGTGATCAAATAACAGTCGTTTGAAATTTAAATTCAGTGCTTGATTTGAACGTCAGTCAACGAAATAATGTGCATACACGCGTTAAAGTGTTCTATATGAATACGCTCGCGTGGATGGAGTCTGATTCACGCCCCGTCCAAGCGTATCGAAATATTTTTTAATCTGCACGTTTTCTTTGTGGATTACAACATTTTCACGTACGCACGTATCCGGATTCAAATCGACTTGCCCTTCCACACGTATTCGTTCTAGTATT
>NC_090895.1:49425266-49447766 GCF_036669925.1 Montipora capricornis | reverse complement strand
CTTTACGAGGAAAATATGCTATGTAAATCATGATTTATGTCAATTCCTACTGAAGAAATTTCACAACGTTGCAAACGTAAAACGTAGAGATAACCGAAAACAAATAAACATTCACATCATAACAATTGGCATGAGTGTACAGGTAATATATTTCTTAAGAAACAAGGGTTACTTGAGACAATTACGAATAAAAAATACGTTAAAAAAAAACGAACGACGTTTCGACCGCGCATCGGTCAAGCCTATTTTGATTGCCTCTTAGCTCCTTTTGTTTTCAAAAATCCTTCTCCGACCTTTGAGACCTTTGTAAAGTGAAATGACGGAACCAAGGTATGCTTTAATATGAATAGATGTATAGCACGTAATATTAATTTTTCAGATCTTAGTATTATCGTTAATCATTAAGTAATACTTTGATTTCACCATATACCATTGACATCTGAGCCATTCTAAATAACTTGTAATTCAGCCACCGGGTTAAAAGGAGGAAAGCAATAAACTATTGTTATTTGTAAAAAATAATTTGAGTACATTGTCAGATAGAACTAAAAGTCACCCGGTTATTTTAGCTTCTAGGATGTCAATTTTTATTTAATTTAGACGTCCAAGCACGTCTTACGTTTGATTTTAAATATTGGTCGATTGAAGAAAATTGGAAACGGGAGCTCAAGCAAAATCAAAATTCCATTCCAATATGACAAGCTAATGACAGTTTGTATAAACAATCAAATTCGACGCCGCACTTTCATCTGGGAATAACTTTATTCATAAAATCATCAGTTCAGCATGGCGTGCGCGAACGACTCCCTATAGGAGGTTTTTACGTGACGTCATCGCCGCCATGTTGGTGGATGAAAACAAAAGATCTCTGATTGGCTCCTTTTGTTCGTCCACCAGAAGTCGTACATTTCGCAATTGTTATTGGTGTCTCTAGAAGTTGGTTGAAAACGTCCTGTAATATTGGTAATATTGGAAGCTTTAAAACAGGCGACGCTTCAGTTAGAACCAAATTATTCTACTAAAATATTTTTCAGTCGCTGGCAGCCACCTTATAAGTGGTAAAGGTATGTCCTTTATGTATAATTAAAATAAATTTTACCCAACGAGTTATGTCACGGTTATTTTTATGCATTGGCAATTAGTAGAATGGATTTCTTTATATTGAGATTCCCGCTTCGAGCTCTGAATTCCATTTCAGGGGGAAGTGTTCAGGTAATATTTGAAAACGTCAGTCTTCATTGGAGCTGCGATTTTTATTATGCTCCCATGGTTATATAACTCTGTATGCTTGGCGCACCCTTGTGGCGTTAATGCCGCACTTAGGGATGGGAGGGGGGGGGAGGAGTTATAATTTTCCGCGTACGTATAAAATTTCCACTTTGTGAACGTACTAATTTCTGATCACATTTGCCGGGTGCCTACCCTCCCAAATCACTTTGACTATATCCGAATACTCCTCTTTCTTGTTACTGACACATACTACATGCTATCAGACGAGTGTTTCTGCTTGAGAAAATCTACATCTTAATTCTTCTCGGTCCTCTGTTTTCTTTTGCCTCCATCTTTCTCTCGCGTAAAGAAATATTCCGTGAAACACATTGCCAGCAATGCAGGCCACAATAGCAATTGTTAACTGTAAAAAAAGTCCACTGAGGTCTTCTAACTTCAGCTGAGCCGGAGGAATATCGCGTGTACAGGAGAACTTTTTGACCCAAAATCTCTCGATGAAGTCCGTCAGTCCTTTGGCCTTTATTTTCTGGAGCGCCTCTGACAGAGGTTTAAAGAGTTGGCTGCCTTTTTTGACTGCAACCGAGGCCCCTGACATTGCGAAAGGGTCACCGACCACCTTAAGCTCGCAGTAGGGGTCATTCACTGATTCGTATTCCAGGCCAACGTAATCGGCGATGAAAACATCAAGCTTTCTGTGATAAAATGAGGTTCAACGAAAAAGTAACATCGATGAATGAAACGAATAGTACAGTAGAGTACTTTGAATGGTGTACGTTTCATGAATCCATTGTACAATAAAGACAATAGGATTGAGACACATACCTGGAAATCAGCTTCTGCTGTGTGTGGCCAGCGTAGTTAAATAAACTTTTATTCGATTATGTTCTTTTCTTTCTTCCCCCCCCCCCCCCTCCCAGCCCTCTTCCCCCTCTCCACTTTTCACCTGCCCCCTTCCCCCCTCCGATGAAGCAAACGAGTAGGAGGTTACACTTTTAATTCAACATACCCTGTTCTGGCTGCCTGGACCCCTTCTGAAAGGCTTTTTACATTGTTATCCCGCATATGGTACCAGATGTGCCGAAAGTAGGTGTTTTCACTGTTTTTAAAGTAATCAGCCATATAAGATCCCTCAATGGTGCCATACTTAAAGCCTTCAGGAGGACGTTCGATCTGTCAAACGAAAATCGTGTAATTTAGAACGCATATTATCATAAGAAAGTTTGTTTTTTTAGTTATGTAATCTTTTATAGTGAAGTTATGTAATCTTCCTTTAAAAAAGACGCAAAAAAGACGTCCTTGTCCCAAATAATTTATGACCTTTCCTATCACTCCAGAGTAGAAAAGAAGTACAGAATCCTCCTAGCTATTCTCATGTTGAAGCCTTGTTTCTATGATATAGCGAAACTTTTTTCTTTGACGTTTCCTTGCACGCCAATTCTTGCGGATCAGTCCTCGGTTGTTCAAAAGGTGATAACGCTATCCACCGGATAAATCACGCAGTTTGAAGCAGATAAACACTACAACCAATTGAGTTATCCACTGAATAGCGCTATCCACCCTTCGAAAAACTGGGGCAGGTCAACTTTTTTTTCCGTCGTTTGCCCTTAAATTCTACTTTCTGTCATCGAGTGAAAATTAAAGGCAAACATTAAATTGACCCGCCTTTCGAAATTAAAGTGCCTTACCTTCAGGTCATAGATGTCCTTTACTGGAGTAGTTTTGTCCTCGACAATAAGGAAAGCTGCCAGGTTGGCTGAATAAGTAGACACAAACACTAGCATTGCCATTCCGAATGCCACAGAGGACAACCGAGCACCATTCGTAGACGGTTTCGCCTCATCTGCTGGGCGGCCAAATGCTAAGGCCAGTGCATAACAAACAGCGTTGTCAAGCTTGAAGGCTGAATTTTTGTGGAAAAGTTTCTTAGATGCTCTTACGGGACTGATCTTGTCAACTCCCCAAAGAAAGATAATCATGAAACCCAGGGAACCAAGAAGCGTCAGCCAAACCGGTGTAGTGAATGGTCGTAGATAGGAAAGCCAGGCTATTTCATTGTCCAGGCTCTCGCTTTCCTTTGCCAAAAGTCGAATTCCGGATGGCATGTACGGTTCGGTGAAGTCGACAACTGCGGCTCTACGTGAACTGATGTACAAATCAAAGCTAACATCACCTCTTCCATTGAGAAGTTCTGATACGACACCATTCCAAGTATTGTTGACCTCGTCATACACTCCATATTGCCCATCTGAGCAGAAAACCAACTCCGGAACGAATGGATGTTCATTGACGACCATCTGTACAACATCGACGACGAAGCCGTAACAACAGTACACGATATCTGTCTTGCCGTTCGGAGTGTCGATTGTCTTCGTACAAGGCATGGAGTTAGAATGGCAAGGCTCACCTGGGATTTTTGGTTGCGACATTACATTAGGAGGATACTCGTTGACGAGGATTTTTAGTGTGGGCATTTCGTTTTGGTTGGTAATATATAGCTTTCCATTGTGCCAATAACCAAGCTGGTGGATAAGAGTTGGAGGGTCTTTCCCTTCCTCTCGTGTTTCCATCATGTAAACGTCATATCCAAGAGGTACTCTATTGCCCATACTGTCCAACTGTACTGGTCCAGAAGACCCGTGAAAGTCTACATCCGATAAAAGTCTAATTAAAAAATATAAAATGGTTAAATTATATTTCTAGGGAAAATTTATGGCCAATGGGGGACCACAGGCGGCGTTTATTCAAAAGGTGGAAAGCCCCATGTATTAAGGTTCATAACCCAGCGGTCTATTCAATAAAAAAGTCACACTTGTAGTATACAAGTTGAACCCTTGTATTTACACGTGCACACGAAAATGAGTTACATAAACATTGTTACAAGTCGTTGTTACAAGACTCCGACTTGTAATTACAGGTGTAGCCCTACACCTGTAGAGTTTGAAATGTGTACAATCAGAAACCCATAAGGGTTGAAACGTGTAACGCGCGTTCACAGCTTCCGAATATTCAGTGCGAACTAATTGGTTGAATGTTTCAGTGCTAAGTACCATATTTGGAAACCCCTTGGTCTTGTTGTTCCAAATATGGTACTTAGCAAATTGAATATTCAGAAGCTTGTTTCCAAGCACACAAGGGGCCGTTACAAACGTCCAACTTGTTATTTTAAACTGCTCACTACAAGTCATAAGTTAGTTGTAAGCTTCAAGTGCTCCTGTGACCAAAAAATCAATTCTTATTTTTATTTGGTTTTGAAATCTATGGTAACTAAACACTAAGTGACCAATGTTTTAAGCCTTAATTTAAAAGTGAAACCTGTTTCTTTTAACTGAAATTTTCCTTTTTAATGGTCCGTCATTAGCAGCTTTAAGATCTTGAGAGAGCTGGATCGAGGAGAAAATGACGTCAAAGGCTCACTAGTTCAAGAATGCAATGCTTGAAAAAGCAGCACTGGAGTTTTGAGCTTCCAGACTTTTAAAGTCGCGTTTTACATATATAATTAGTTGCATTCACACGCTGAAATTTTAAGCTAGTGAGCCTTTGACGTCACTTTTTCCTGGATCCAACCCTCTGAGGTGTAATCGGTTTTCAACGTGAATAATGGCAGACCATGAAATCCAAAACTTATACTCAAAGTAAACGGCCTTTGGTTAAAAATCAAAGCTCAAAATTTGGCTAGTCTGGTGTTAAGCAGACACACTTTCAAAATCTGAAGAAAAAAAGAAGTGATTTTTTTTTTTTTTATCACAGGGACACTTTAACGTAAGACTTGTAGGAAGCGTATTTCGAAATTTTGATATGTTCTCGTCGAGCGAAGCTGATCTGAAAGAACCATTGAGGCACCGAGTTCTTCGGCAGCCTAGAAATTTTGAGGAAAGATGCGTGTTTGGCATTGAAAATCCCCCTGAATTTCGGGGGAAATATCGCCTCTCTGTCGACGCAATCGAGTATATAACTGCAGCAGTTGACCAACAGCTTGAAGAAATAAACCTCTTGCAACTGGAACTTACACAAGTAGTTTACAAGGGCGTTCAAGTTACGTCACAATAGTAAAGCTACAGTTGTACATTAGAATTGTATCGTGACCTGGGCTAGACGTGTCAATTCCAGTGAGAGAGACTCACACTTTTGGGTTATGGACTTTTGGTGTGTACATAATAACCTCGTAGAAGTTCAGGGCCTTATAAGCACTGGACTACTCTTGAAAACAACCGACGTCGTTTGCACTTGGCAGCCAATAAGCAAGGCCTTAAGCAAGGACGACGACGACGGCTACGAGAACACCACAAAACAATAGGTTTAATTAGCAAAAACAATAGTACTGTTCTGCACGCCCTGCACGTGCGTTGTACATTTTGATACATTTCCGGCTTTGCCGTTCTCGTCTTGACAACGACGTGAAATGATCAAATTTGAAGTCATGTGGAGGAAGCGAGAACCTGATGACGAATTTTCAATTTTCTCTCTCAATATCCACACCGTTGTCGCCAATTTTATTCTTGGAGTTTGGACTCACACTTTCCATGCCGAGTGACTTGGAGTAATCGCAAAATTATGACAATAACGGGAAATAATATTTTCAGAAGACCTTCTCGTAACCGTCGTCTTCCCAGTCTTTGCTTAAGGTCCCTATTGTAGGGAACAGTGTTGGTTTTTCTTTTTTTCCAGCAGATTCCAACAGTAATTTTAACAAGTTTATTGAGTGTATACGATTCCTCGGCAGACGTGATTCAGTCTCCATGAACAAAGCCATACCATGAATGAAAGAAATACATTTATGTCATTCATCGGGGCCTTTCACGGGAACACATGAGCCCAACAAATTGACCTGCTCCCAATTCTGTGGCTAACCATAGCTCAGTTGGTAGAACATTGCACTGGCATCGCAGAGGTCATGGGTGCAGTCCAATCCCGTTGAAGCCGCCTGAATTTTTCAGGTGTCTACTTAGGCAATTTCTTGAAAATTGTCCATTTAAGGACGTTCGCGCCCAAAACGTTCCCACGTACAGATTTTTTTTAAACTTGCCACGCAGAAAGGTAATGATCTACTTTTGCCAAAAAGGCAAAAAAATGGGGGGTCACCGTGCTCGTTTTCGAGATCATGAGGTGCATTTTTAGAAGATTGCGTTACTTTAAGACGATCTTAGCTTACAACTGTCAGCACTAAAAAAGCTGCACGAGTGAAATTTAGATCAAGTAAACGTACTCAGTTCAACATAACTAATATACCTAAATTAACCTTTGCAACTGATGTCTTTTTCTGAGGTGAAATAGACCTTGAAAAACGATACATATTAGTATTAGAAAGAAAACTTCGGTCGCACGAGAGCATAAAAGGCCAAATATTTGTAACTTCTCACGTACAGATTTTTTTTGTTTTTTGTTAAAATGGACAAAATCAAGAAAGGAAGTGATCTACGGAAAGAAAAATGGGGGTCACCGAGCATTCAAGAGAGTAAAATGGCTGCGAAGTTCTCAAAGCGACTGTCTATTCGCACTGTCACGCCATTGAGTGACTTTTCCGAGAAGACCTGGGTCCACAGCTATCCCATGATGCCACATACTTTCACGTTCCATTCTTGTGGAAATTTTTTGCGCCTTTAGCATCGTGTTTACCTGCGTGGTCTGCGATGCATGACGTGTGCGTGACATGTGCGAAAAGATGCGCAGTAGCAATGGGCGCGAACGTCCTTAAGTGCGAGAATCACTTTCACATTCCCATACCATGTATTCAACCTAGTATTATTGGGTTCTTATTCAAAGATCTTTAGAATAATAATTGCTTGGGATTTGTTGACTCCAGCTTATCTTTAAAACTGAATCCCCGAAATGCCAACGGAACTCGACGTCATTTTGAGACCAAGCCCCTTAGTGAGCAATTCACGAGGGGCAGACAAAGAAATCGCAAAACAAAAGAAATGAAATGACCATCCCTCTAGTCTCCTGATGGTGTGCAACGTTAGTTAAAACCAGCGCCAAGTTTACATGCTTTTCAGAAGTAATGTAATAAGGGGCTTGGTCTAAGGCTTCAGGTGCACCGGGATCAAATAACAATTCATGACTTAGATAAGGTGCTGGGCCATAATGCTAATTGCCATGCGAAGTAAAATCGAAGGTTACTCAAGATCAATTGAGAGAACCTGACAAATGCCAGGATTAAGGAATTAGAAGGTAAGGTAAATCTAGCTGAATCAGTAACCTGAAAAAAATATTTATACTCAAACACAGCTTACGTACAAACGCTACCTGCCAGGAGGACAAGCAGTTGTATAATTAACAAACAACAGGGGAGCTGAATTCGTGAGCACTGAAGAAAACTTCAGTCAGTGGTAATAGCGAGATTTGACCTCTGAGTATCCGAAGCATGAAAATCAAGCGTCTTAATCACTGGATCACACACTGCCTCGTTCATGTTCCAGCTATTACACATTTCATACACATTTATCTCACCTTCTCGTTTCCTTCATTCTTGGGCAGCTATATCCTTTGCTGCGCGGCCTTTTTGAAAGAGCGAGGCTGACTGCACGAACTGCGTCCTCCACAAATGCACTTATGGGTATCTCTTTAGTTGTCTTGGGTGTCAGTGAGAACACGTCCGTGGGTGGAAAAAAAGAGTAGTGAAAGGTCGCTACGTGAAGATCAGACACTACTACCCATGTGTCAACTTGTATGGACGCTTTCGCCGCGCCCATAAACGTGTTCAATGACACTTTTAAATTGTTAGTTACCAACAGAAACGTTGTCACACCGTCACCCAAAAATTGAAATCGGTAATAAATATCTTCGAAAGTGTCATCGCCAGAGAAAACCAGCCATTCCGTAATTCTCATATTCCTGGGAGGAAGATGCTCTTGTAGTAGACTTACAAAACCGACCGATTTGTAGTCATTGTCTGATACAACAACAAACTTGCTCCACTTGATTTCGTTTAAGAACGATAACAGAGCGTTTATCTTTGTCTCAATGCTTGTTGTCCGGTTCATACTAGCCACCGTGACAGGATCATAATTATAGGTCACTCCTTCGAAAGGTGGTTGTTCATAGAACTGCAAGAAAATTCAGAATGAAAAGTTTCCTAGCTCAAGCAAAATCATTTACCCAACCAGCGCCACTACATGCATGGCTTGTCACTGTTCAACATGCAATCGCATCATTTGGAACATCAGCCTGAGTTAAACTATTTCGCTCAACCGGAACTCCCAGCTTGGGCCGGGTTTTTCGTTCTCCTTGATTCCTTTCAAATTTCACTTCACGGAACTCTGCCTTAAATCTTACAATGAGTTATTCCGCAATGATCTACCCAGTGAAAAGGTTTTCCGAATGTTGAATTTACCCAAGAGTAAATCAGATAAGAGTGTTGTTATGGCTTGGGTGGGCTCGTCAGCACAGTCACAAATGAGTCTATTTTTAGAATATTCGTTCCCGCGGAAATCAGTTGTCACGTCCCTGAAAAAAAAAAACATGGCAGAAGCAGTCCCGCGTGACATGGCTTCTTCTGATTGGTTAAAATTGATGGCCCTTTGTTGGTTTCGCGCGCAAAGTGTATCTAAAAATAAATCCATTTGTGACTGTGCCGGGGGAAGACCGCAAAGTGATAGATCAACACTCTTATGAAATTCACTTTCGATCTACCCTCTAAACGCAAAATCACGTGATTTTAAAAGTTAAATAGTTCTGATACTTTCAACATGAATTTCCTGTCAATGCCTGCCGAAGGAATTTTTATTATCGCTATATTCAACTTTGAGGTTACAGCATGTGCAAGAGGATACCACCTTTTTGGGAAAGAAGGCGATTCTTTCGAGCATGTTATTATTAACAGTGAATTTTTTTAAAGATTTTGTGGCTTTTTGGCTGGGTTATTTAAAAATTAAATGTTAGTATTTGCTTAAGGAGTGAAGCCAAACTGGGATCACTCTGGTGAAATTTATTCCCGGGGGGGGGGGGTTACTCCCAGAGGAAGGAGGACATGATAAAAAAGTAACTTCTTCTAAATAAAAAAACCAATTCAAGACTAGAGTGCAAAAATCGATACCCTATTTATGACCAAAATGGAGGAAAATTGGCCAAAATCGATACCCTATTTATGACCAAAACGGCTGAAAACCCCTACCCTTTGGGGCCGCACATACCTATATAGCCCATATAAGGGAGTACCCCCCTCCCCCCGGAATTTATTGCTTGTATTTCTAAACAAAGGTGAGGCTAACACTTGGGAAACAGGATTGGGGCAGTGATGAGAGTATTATAAATAGGCTTCTACCATCGTGGCCCGGGTTCGATTCCGGGACCCATCGTCATAGGAGGGTTTGAGTTTCTCTTATATGTTCCGCGAGGTTTTTTCTCACTAAGAACTAACAATTTGTTTGATTGCTTTTAATTTCTAGTAATTTGTTTTAATATGTAGTCTTCCCAATTATATAACGCTTGCACTCGGCTAGACTTCAATCGACGACATGGTTATCGTTATTGACGTTAAGGAGAAAGGTAAGGTTCTATGGAGTTGCCTGTCACTTCCTCAAAAAACACGATGCAAGCTCTCCATAACCAGTATGTGGTGTTATCTATAGCGGTGATGTTGACTACAAGATGTGACAGCCTAGACAGATAACTTAATTTAAGGTGCTCACCTCTCGCACGGCAGTGATAATGTTAATTGCTCGACCCCTTACAAGGTCCAACACAATCTTCTTTTCTCTACTCTGTGAGCCATACACCATGAAGCAAGCTCCATTGTTTAACACACTACCAACAAGATCTATTAACTCGTTCACGCTCATCTCGTTTTTGACGAATACTTTCGAGGATGTCAAACGAGGGACACAGTGTTCTTCCCACTGCGAATTGTGAAGGGAAATGGCATTCTCGAAGCCAAGCACAGAGTTCGTGTCATTCAAGTCAAACACTCCAAGTACAGTCAAGGACGATGGCCTTTCTTCATTGCAATTGTCATCCGAAAGTGCGTAATCTAATACCAGTATAATTATTACAGTCAGCAGTGTCCTTTGGGAGACGCTCATGCCTTTTCCTTGATCCAAGGCATCAACTTTAAACCTTTTTATGGCAAATGATTTACTTCCTCATCCAGAGTCTGCATCATGAATTGCAAACGTTACCGAATATGCTGCTTCTGTTGAAGAATAAAAAACAACGATGTAAGGCGATTCTTTCTTGAATTTTCTATTTGTTAATATTACATCCACAATACACGAAATGCCGCCAAGTCAGTTCCGCTCACACTAAGTACAATTCAAGCATACAGGAAGTCCAGACTACCGTGATGAATTTCTCTGAGAAGAAAGTTACTCGCACATTCTCTATTCCGAATTTAAAGTACATAGCGGTTGCATTTAAAACGGTTTGCCAGTTAATGTTCCATTTATATCCAGACGGTCTTAAAAACCACCTTGCTGGTGGCAGTTTTCCGGTGACTTACAGAGGAGTCATCGAATCGTCAGAACCGGATTAAATAATATCATGCATGAAAAACACGTAAAGGGATTGATTATCAAATACTTCTTGTAGGTCCTCTTATTATGACATAGGTAAAATGCCCTAGATTTTATCATCATGTTCATAGACGGTACGTTGTGTCGCTTAAGAAAACGTGGTTTATAGGTTCATAAAACGAAAACACCATCCGATCTATTTTAGGAGAACGTTATTTTACCATAAAGCCTCAGAACTGTTCATTGTGCAGACTTTTTCGCTCGTTTTCCTCGACGTTAAACGATTTTTTTCAAGATGTGATTGATGTTCATGCAGTTCCTCGAGCCGACCTGTGATAAGGAACACAAAATACCCATTCTTCAGTTTGATAGGGAAGTGCGTTGAAGTCAAGCACAGGACGTTTTGTAACTGAGACTTTTCATTTAAAACTCGGAAAAAATATTTGCAAAATAAAGCTTTGAGCTCTTTAAACGAAGTAAATATTTTGATTTAGTATGGTCCGTGCTGTACTTGAAGCCTGAGGAAGAACATTAATGAGACAATGATAACTGATAAAGGAATATGTAATGACCAATAAGTTGGAGACTTCCCACTAACGACACAACCAAAGATGAGAGCATTCAATGAACATGTTTTAACGCAACTATAATACCTTTTGTTCTGTCATTTTGTTTTGCGTAAATTTAAACTTTGGTCTTGTTTAATCTTTCATGGATATCAGTATTTGTGCGAAGACCCTAATGTGAATGTTAATAGATCTCCGTTTTGACAAAAGACTATTTTCGTTTATATTCAAACTAGGTTGACCACTTAAATTTTAAACACTTAACACAGTTATAGTTCCAAAATGATACATATCTTTTTGCAATAACCGGCCCAGAGATGCTGAACTTTCTGTTGATAAATACAGGTGTCGAGGATCCCAATAGCAAACAGTGGCAACCTAGTGGGAAGTCTTCATACAATGTTCTTGAACAGCAACGACAGGATCGTAAACACATTCACAATAAACTAAGCACACAACAAGTAATATAAGAATATTCCACTTTTTAAGATCAATGCTGCTTAATATTAACATGCAAACTTCTCTTACATTCTTTTAGCGTTTTAAACAGTTGAGTAGTACTTACAGGTGCGTTGAAAAGATACAGTCGCGTGTTTGTAATTTTCCGTCTAAGATACAGCAAAATTATTTACCAAACTTAAATGCCTTACTAACATACCGGCAATGTTCGCTAGAGAGGTTGTTACTCGTTTCACCGAATGCCAGTGTTCAGCCGTCCCTTTCAATGCGTCGCGTTGAAAATTTACATCGTTTTATAGTTTGTTTTCATGATTAAAACCGACCTTCACACAAATACGTTTATTTAAATGAAGCTTGGCTTGACCCAAGAGGCATTGTACTCTGGAAATAAGCCACGCCACAGGTTTTGCACTGCATGCGATTGCCGGATGCAAGCGAGGAGGTGCATGCAGGAAAGTTACGGATGCGTTTTTCCCATTTCCTTCCAGTCTTTGAAATATATTATATCTTTTTTCTTCAAGTTTAAATTCCATATGGTCAGAGCTGAGACTAGCCATAAACTAGAAGACAGGAACCCTGTCTGAGATTTTTGTTATATCCAGCAATACGAACATGTAAGAAGAGCTGTATACAAAAGGGGAGCAATTAAGCGGTCAAGATCTTATTTTCCACCGTAAAATCAGACAAAATGGCTCTTCTTTTGATAATCCTAAACGTTTAAAATAATAAATTAGCAAATTAGCATACACAGTCTTCTGACTCAGCGGGCAGCTTGTTGTTTGTAATTTGCGTTTAATAACCACAATGTACCACAAGCCATCTAATAAAAAACAATCAAGTCGCGAAAATCACTATGTAATTTTTCACTGCTAGTACTATGTCATGCTTTCTTTATATTGGGCTGATTTGAACACTTTATCCTACTCAGGGAAAAGGAATTTTAAGAGCATCCACCTTGCAAGCCGAGAAATAAGGGTGAGTGTGTGGTACACATTTCAAGCCAATCCCAACAGAAAATGGTGTGATACCTGCATTTAATGGGCTTAGATAAACGAATGAAGTAGTCGTTTGACCGTACATATATTTCAGTGCCTATATTGTGGGGCAATGGAAAAAAGATAAAAAAGAATACAAAGTACGCAAGGATGTCGAAAGGTCGTGTGTTTAAGTTTCATCAGTGAATTCAAATACTACAAATAAAAATAATAATCATTCCCTAGAGCGAGTTTAAATCGAGTGTCGTAAAACCAAAACCAAAGTAATTACTTTCGCCAATCAAAAAGGACGGAGAGAATCCAGTAAACCAATCAAAACTTGTAGTAATTACACGTAACCGACACAAAGCGGGGGAAAATGTGGACGCGCGAGCCACGATTGGTTTTGGTTTCACTTGTTATTGCTTGAAAAAATGGCGGGAGAATTTTGAACCAATCACTGAGAGAAGTAATGCAAACTCCCAAAGCAATTCGCTAATTACTTTCGACACTCAATTGAAAACTGCTCTATTCTGATGAGATAACAACACGAACAGCAAAAAAAATGACACTAAATCAGAATCAGCAACAAAAAATTATTCTTGCATATCATGCTTGCATAAGCAGGCGAAATACAGAGTATGAGCCGAGAGTGTCAGTACAAAGCCCTCAATCGTGTTTGCACTACAGAAGAATATGTATCTTTTTCGACTAAAACAAAACGCGTAACCATACTGCTATCGTTCATATCTTGGCCAATTAAGTTGAGAAATTCTACTTTTATCATATCTTGTTTATAATTTGAAGGATAACGAAATTCATTCACTTGAAGGTCGTTCTTGCAGGTCGTCGGAAAGCTGTTGGGAAAGCAATAACTCTGTACGTTAGCTGTCTTTTACTAGAGGTCACGTTCTAGCGAAAATAGTTATTAAGAAGAGGTGGCATCTGTAAATGTGCTGGCTCTTTCAACAGAAGGAGTTGTTGCCCTCGAAATGGCAGAGTTAACAAAACCTTTGTATGAAGGCGTCGACCGCAGTCTATCAGCCCCTCCTGAGGGGTAGGGGTAAGGAAGAGGAGGAAAAGGAAGGCCTGACACAAATTTATTCATTGGCCTGTGCAGAACACCCAGATTCTTTGGATAACTCACAAAAGGCTCTTATGTCACACAACCGGAAATAGAGAATTATAAACAACGAAGAACAGCGGGCAGCGGATTCGTCCTTTCATGGACCGAAACGAAATTCAATTCAACAATGTGCCGGAAGGAGCGCTTAAATTCTTTGCAGGGATTACGCTTAAACAAGAACAGGAAGTGTGCCTTAAAAGCTTTCTTGTCGAAGGAAAAGACGGCCTCAGAATTCTCCCAACTGGGTCCGGAAAGAGCCTCATTTATTATATAGGCTGGAGTGTTTTACTGGAAAATACACCACTGATAAAATTCATACCACACTATTTTAAACATAAAAATATAAACCTTTAAGGTAAAAGGTCTTAAAATTATGACTCTAAACGTTTCCAATCAATTTGATCATCATCGGAGTAAAATAATCTGCATACGCTCAATGTTCTTATAGTTCAGGCAAAGCCAGTTATGTGACACCTGTTCCCATGGGGAACAAGGTGAGGTCTAGCAGTGATTGAACGACAGGATCTGGACGGAAGCGTGCAATGTAGAGGGCTTTTTTTATTCTCCTTTTAAACCTTGAATGGGCAGTGGTTAAAACTTCCCACGCGAACTTGCGGTTAGGGTGTTTTCTAATGTGCTTGGCTGGCTCCGACTCCTTATTAACATCTAAATGTTCATTGACACGAACCTCAAGGTTGCGTGCTGTTTCGCCAATGTATGTTTGTCCAGAAATACACTTGCCTTTGTAAACGACGTGTGATGGGTGTGCGATTTTTTCTTTCAACTTGAAGGTTGACTCCATCTTGCGTGTTTGCCGTTTGTTTGTTTGTTTGTTTGTTTGGATGGTAGCTGTTTAACTTTACAAGTAAATTGTTGGGAGCAGTTATTTTCCTTTTGGTAAAACAATCATTCACGTACCTTTCATAGAATGGAAAATTGTGTGGTGTTATGACGTCTTCCTCTAGTTTACAGATAAAGATGTTAGCTAGGGTGGGAGACAATGGGTTTCCAATACTGCATCCATCTACGTGCTTGTACAATTTACCGTCAAAACTGAACACAGTCCCTTCAGTGACTCAAGGAGACGCTTAAAGTTTGCTCGTGAAGCAATCTGGCGCAGTTTGTGTTGTTTGTATATTTTGTCTAAGATGTGGTTTACGGTTTCGTCTAAAGGTATTTTGGTAAACAGAGAGGTAACATCGAAGTCCAATGTTTTCTTAATAGTATGTTGGTGTTCAGCCATTGGTGCTAAGTCACTTGGAAAGGGCTTTAGCTGTTTCATAAAAGTATATGTGCCACAGGTGCTAATGATAGGTTTGAGCTTGAGGTTGTCTGTTGTAATTTGGTTATGGTTTTCAAACTTGTGGGTTTTTGCTGTAGCGTAGAGTCGGGCTGGTTGATTGGGAACGGGGCGAAAGTGGGTGTAGTGCAAGGTTAGGAAAGAATTTTTGCTGAAGTTTTAATAGAGGAAATCTTGGAAGGAACTGAGGTCCGACAGCGTACTATCACTTGTGGTCTCATATTTTCCTTGTGTAGTACCTTCTTCCATCGTAGATTCAAGTTTTCCAATGTAGACTTTTCCGGGGATAATAACCACTGTCGAGTCTTTGTCACCACGCAGTACCTCGATGTCTGTTTTTTTCATTTTTAACCCGTACAAAGGCAGCGTCTCCTTTTTCAACTTTTTCAAAGCCTCAAAGAGATCTGTATCATCGTGTATATCACAGGTGGATGGAAGCAACTCAGTGTATACATGTATTTCGTAGGTTTCTGCATCAAAATTCTTACACAGTTTCGAGGAAAAAGTCAACGCAACACAAGTCCACCGAATTACTTTCTTCAGAGGAACCGGTTTGGGATGCAATCACTTTACAAACAACTCTCAATTGTTTACAATTTCTGTCTATTTCTTTAAAGACTGAAGCTGTGCTCGAATCGTGTTTGGAGGCTGCAGAGTCCAAGTCGATAGAACAAATCCATTACCTCGAATTGGCAGCATCCCTGCCGTTAAAAGAATGTTAATTCTCTACATATAGATTACTTCATGGTTGGTGAATGCGTATGTATAATATACGATCATGTTTATTCACGAGTTGTGAAGGATCGCGAAAACGAACCAGTGAGTTTAAAGTTACAACGAGTGAGTAATAAAAATCGTGCAAAAGACCCAACCACGAATTAATTTGTTTATTATATACGTACAGAGATCATAAAGTTAACGAGGTATGAGTTAATCGAGAGGCTATCAAACCACCGACCGTGAACAAAAGCCCCAAACAAATAACAAAATATTTTTGAAATGACAGAAATCTTTACCTTCCATACCTCGCTTGAGCACTTTTAAAACTTTTAAGATCTTCTGAAGTATTTTGTGGTGAAAAGTAAGCAATAAAAGATCAAAAACTTTGAAAACCATACACCAGTCGGCCGCCATGTTTACAAAATTTTACTCCCGCTGTCGGTGCACAGGCCACTCGAGCCAAAGTTCAACATAATATTAGCAAATCAAAAGACTGATACAACAATTTTATACTAGTGAAAAAAAATTAAATCGTCCGACCAATCAGAAGGCCGATACGACAATTTTTCACAAGTGAAAACATCATAAGTCATTTTTATTTCATCACGGAAATGTACGTAAATCTCTATGCTTATGTAATAAACATAGTATATACTCACTCAGTGATCTTTGTGTTTCAAGCAATCTGATTGCTTCGCTACCTTGGAGTAATTGGGCATTATCCACTCCCTACGGAGTGAATAATTCTGATAGATAATAATCTCTCTTGGAAGAATCATATTTATCATATCTCATCAAAAGTTAGTAAAGGAATTAGTATGATAGCAAGATTACCACCGATATCATTGATACGCGACCCCCCTCAATCATGCTCTCCTTGTATGGTGTTATAGGAAAGGCGCTATTGTTTTCAAGTTTATGGCGACCACTGTGTAGCCTGTTCGTTTACCATGGTTTCTTGTTATTCTTCAAGTTTACTTTGGTGAGTGGTATTTTTGCTCATGCAGGGGTTTAACAAGATTTCTGCACCTGGGGAAGACAGTTGTGAAGAAATTTTCGAAAGATCTACAGAAGTACATCCACGGTTGATTAGCCAGCCCGGACAGGAAAAGCAAGACAAATGGACAGTAGGTTAAAAAATAATCGCCTAAATCGGCATAAAGAAACGACCATAAAGGAGAGTCATTGAACAATAGCAATCTCCCGAAGATGAAAGACAGAAATGTCTTCAATACACAAGAGGAAAGACAGTCAGCTGTGTGGCTTCCACAAATCGATGCATATAAAGAACATGAGCTTTATAACAGGAAAAGTAAGGGACTATTATTCAGTTTCATTTAAGCGATCAGCGATCAGTATGGTCTGCTGCATGTTCGTTTATTTATGTGAATTTTCACCTACCAACCATTTGTCTTGCTTTTACAGTTCGGGCTGGCTAATGAACCTTAGAGGTATTTCTGCAGATTTCCCGACTTTTCGTCACAAATGTCTTCCCCGTGTGCAGAAATTTTGCTATAACGCTTACGCTAAACCTCTACACGAGCAAAAACACCATTTGCCAAAGTAAACTTGAAGAATAACAAGCAACCATGGTAAACGAACAGGCTACACAGTGGTTGCCATATTCTTGAATCCTATAACACCATACAAGGAGCGCATGATTGACAGAAGCGGATCGCCAAATGCGCGCGAGAGTTTCGATTCGGGGGTCGCGTATCAATGAAATCGGTGGTAACACACCTTCTCCCATTTACGTCTCTTCTTAACATCTGCCGCTCCTTAATTGAACCCTATATTTCCTATAGTCTTATGGCCTGGGGCCAAGCTGCTAACTTCCATCAAAATCAGGTTCTCATTTTACAAAAACGTGCTCTACGACTAATGTACTTTGTGGATAGTAAAACTCATAGTGCCCCGCTATTCGTTCACTCCAAAACCCTACCAATATCAATGCTCTATTCTCACTTGGTTTACTCTATGATGCATGATATTACTGAATAATCATCGTGGCCCTTCTAATATTTCTATGCTCTTTTCCCACTCCGAACAGGTTCATCATCACTTCACAAGATTCTCTCGGGTAATCTATACGTCAAAGCTTCTAGAACTAACCAACTATTATTTTCTTTTGCTAGAATAGGTGTAAGATTGTGGAATAGCATCCCAAAAGAATTTCGCATCAAAAAATAACACCGTTTAAGCGTGAACATAAAAATCGGCTGTTCAAACTAACGGGAATTGAGCAGGTCTCGAACTGGGCTTTGCCTATTCCCTTTATCCCCTCAAAAGGAGAGACCACCCTTCGGAGCATAGCACTGAGAGTAATTAGTAAGCAATGATTGCAATTTTATGTGATATCCGACATTTAAAGGCACTTTGTATTCGCAATATATTCAGTAACCAACCCCGCTGCAGCACCGAATTCCACACTCAATAGTTGCAAACAATAGATGACACCTCAAGGTAGAGACGAAATTGTAAGAGTGATACAAATCAAAAGCCAAGGTTGTTTTGCATGTGGTCGCAAAAAAAAAAAAAAATCAAATAATTACGTAGCGGCTTCAAGAAAAGGATTATATTTTCTTCTATTAAAAGATAAGCCGACCTTTTTTGCTGAAATTCAAACTGAATATGATCACATCATCGTGCAAGGACCTCGACGCTTAGCGTATAAACTGATCGACCACGGGGGTGCTACCATACGAAACGCTGATTTTATTCATGCCATTTCTTTGACATTATATCTAAATACAAAGACTTATAATTGACCACTTCCCATAGGGACTTTGACGAGCCAATAATATGAAACACAAAATCACGACAGAACAGAACATTCAACAACAACTGTTAAGAATCCCAACTGGGCGGAGGAAAGCTAGTTGACAAGGAAAGCTGAGAAAATGAACCAGGGACTACCTGGAACAATTTCAACCAGAGGTCAGAACGTGTCTTGAACCCGGGATTCCCGGATTTCAAGGCAAGCGCACCCAAACCAATGGGCCGAATTAATAATAATAATAATAATAATACTGTTTTGAAGGTTAGATTCGAAACCAACTGTTAGTTCTAGAATATATACTGTATTAGGAAACGAATTGAGTCGTGTCTCCAGAGCGATCAAAGTAATGTTGACGACCAGCGACAATATTGATAATTTACTCATGGTTAAGGCAAAAGGAGCAATCAGGACTTTGTGATAATCCCCATCTTGTCATATTCGTACGTGTAGGATGGGAGTTGTTGATGTAGCGAATGGTAAAATTGTAGATTTTCTTGGGTAGATGAGACTAAGCAGACGACCAAATAGAGTTAACAGATGACAATGAGTGCTTGATAACATTTGTAAAAAAGAAACCTTGAGATGTTAAGTGGTGTTGCAGTTTGTCTTCTTGATTAGAACGGAAGTCTTTAAGAACTTCCTTGGGGGATTTGAAGACATCCTATTGAATATTGGTGTGACTACTTGACGACTTCCAGAGATCTTTTAGGGAATCATTCCGTGACTCTTTTAAGGAATTGCGGAGAACTGTTTGGTAATGAGTGAATTTAACTGAAGGAGAGCAAATGTTAAGACCAGATTTATTGCGTTCTAGAAAACGTTACTCAGCCGGTACCAGATATCGGGATATCAAGCCATTTTCGGATATAGCTGTTCACTATAATATCAAGATTTGCTATTATCCAGGTTTTTGATATGTCAGCTACAGTAAAATTCCAGGACAGTTTGGATAGGACATTGGGGCTGTACGGCAGAAGTTTGTTTTTGGGATGCAGTGGTTCTCATCAATGTCACACATCAAGTCTTGTACAAGAGAGGACAGTTCTGCCATGTGTTGGTTGTTAGATATGTTGAAGTCAAAACTCCATTTATCAACAGTTTAGGTAAATATTGGACAGACTTAGTACACAGTTTCCGTATTCCAAAAGTAAAACATTTGTCAAACCCTCATTATCATACTAAACCATTGACACCAGACTGTGAAGCGGTTAATTAGGTGCTGATTTTCTGATTCCTGACCACTTATAACAGCGGCGTCGTCTGCGAACTGGAACCAGTGGATCGGATTTAGGAACCTTAGGGAAAAGCCAAATTGACGATATTTTTCAAATTTAATGTGCTGGAGAAACGTGTTAAAACACAAGTAAAGAAGAAGAGGGCTAAGGCAATTACTATAATAATAATAATAATAATAATAATAATAATAATAATAATAATAATAATGATGGCATGGGTTTTTTGAAACAGCAGTGGAATAGTAGCATAATGCGTTTAGTCCCACATTGAGGATCCAGTGGGATGGAGTGACATTACCCAAAGAACGTAACAACTTCGGGACATAGTAGCGTTTTGATCAATCACTTTTTCCTCTACCAACCACAGTGAATTAATAAATAATTAAGATCACATTTGGCAAAATGCTTATATGAAGAATCGCAAAAGGTTAAAATATTTAATTTAAGGGAAGGAGAAGTATCTTAGGCTTTATATATGATAGAGTCATTTTTGCTTCATAACCAGTCTCAGAAGCACTTTTTAAGAGGGAATCCTGACATGTGTGGCAATCTATGAAGAGCTTATACACTCTTTTTTTAGAATTACACTCAGGCTGAGATTTTCTGAATACAATAGGAAAATACCTAGGATGAGAGTCAGTTAAGAACGTCGTTATTTACCTTGTTTGTTTCGTTGTTCTTTTTTGTGTGTGTTTTTTGTTGGTTTTTTTTTTATCAGGAGTATAAATAAAGGTAAAAGAAATGTTAAGCTATCTACTAGCAGGACAATTAACTCATTCAGATTCTTAGGGACGCTTTGATTTTCTTATTGCATGATATACTAAAGAACAACTCAGTTTGTAGTCGAACTTTGTATACCACACAACTTTAAAAACATGTTAAGAACGCTTTCAGGCTCAAACGCAGAAAACAAGAACGTTCGGCTCTTCCCCAAAATTAGACGTTCTTATAAAAAAAAAGAACTAAAACGATGTACTGAGTGGGTTAGAGGTCATGCACATTGATATGCAAATGATTATTGCAAATTTCCAGTAATTGATGGTTTTCACTTGACATTACAAAATTAAATTTTCTTATTATTATTATTTTTTTTTTATTATTATTATTATTTTTTTTTTTTGCCTTATTTTTTCCATTATTCGAAGTCACTTCTTCGGAATCAATCAAGTTTCTTTGTTCAGAGAAATGGTATGTTGTACTATGGTGTATGCGCCTTGAATAACCACCGAAGTTCCTATTTCTGAGATCGAATTATCAGTCGAAATCGTTCCAGTTACAAATTAGAAAATGCATTGAAATCACTGCCTCGCTTCCTTCTAATAGCTGTGACCGCACTTAAAGACATTTTCAATTATGTGGTGTCACGTATTCACAAATGCGTTTGGCCCACAAATATTTTATGCATATGCTGTAAGTGTAAAAGGATGGTTTCTATTTAACTTTAAAAACAAAAAATAGGTGATTGAATCGAGTTTCCTATGTAGCATTGGCCGAGTGATGCAATTAGTCTCTTTCGCAGTTGTAATCTTTATTCATCGCTACTTGAGTCTCAAATCAGCCATGTTATCGATGAAACTGTCTTGTGTGATAAAATTAGTTTAAAAAACAAGTCTCAGATTCGTAGCGTGTACGTATACGGCAAGCCTAAATTTTACTACGAAGTGGAGACTTGGTAGAAGAACGTAAAACTAAAAGACATAACAATTGTGCAAAAACGTCTTTAATTAAAAATGTAGGCTGATTATAAAAGAGCAGAATGCGTCTTCTGAAATTCCCGGCTATCGCATTCAAGGGTTTAGTTTCTGTTGTGTACGCGATCAAAAGACTATGAAAATATAAAAATAAAGTTTGGACACATTTCTGAAACATGAAACTACTCTTATGACTGATGAAACAATGGTACAAAGCCGATAAGAAGCCAAATACGTACTAGTGAAATATCCCACCTCATGTTTTATGCACAAAATTTCCTCGTTCGTCTGCGGAAGTCAGATTTTTGCCCATCGAGAAGAGCTAATCGGACCCTTCAAACCAGACATCAGTTCTAGAGACATCGAGTCTGATATCGCCTGCTTCGTTGGCAAGGAAATATCATGTCAACCTCTTAAGCATCCCCTTTGTATCCTTACAGTGCAACAATACTGAACTAAAAAATAAATATGCAAACAGATGAAAAGGAAAACAATTTAAGAGCTCACCCAAAAGACGGTATCCCCGCTGTGATTGATTCCTGAAGATAAAGGGGAATAACGAATCGGTAATAATTACCTTTTTACTGAAAAATAAGTTTAATTAATTCCTCCAAAGAAAAAGCAATTTTTCGGACAAAGAAAGAAACATCATCTGATATGGTTATCCGTTTATACGACTAGCACTCGTTTTGGCAATTCTGTTAATTTAACTCTTACAATTAGATCAAAGACACAGCAATCAACTTGAAATAAGTCAGTTATATTTTCTGTAATGGCGATCTTGCATTGTCTTTTTGGTTTTTTTCCCTGGGAAAATAATGAAATTTCAATACTTAAATCATAGTGATATATTGTATGTCATACGAGGGGTAGAAATCCCTTTTCAAATCATAAACTTGCCTTTTTTTTTAGCTTCAAACTGTGCTCATGCCCATAACATGTGAGCTTACGCAGTGAACATTTAAATCCCTTAA
>NC_090895.1:49410266-49417766 GCF_036669925.1 Montipora capricornis | reverse complement strand
ATGGGAATTTCTTTAGACTACAAAGACAATGGATGATCAGTGATGTACAATGATATGGACCGCACGGAATTAAATAATGGTCACTGATATCAAGGATGCCCGTTGATAAAGAGTTTGTCCACACGAGGGAATTGTGTCCCAGAAATTTGACAACGGAAAGGAGAGATATTGTTGACGAATACATTGTGGTTGTAAAAACGCCTCAAACATCACTCTTGGAAATATTTCACCGTAGTTTTGTCGCTTGTTACGACACTGGAAGCATGGCGTGTCCCCAGGCATCGCCGAAAAAGAAAAAGAAGAAGGAAGCAAGTAGTGATTCAGAGAACAGCGAAGAGGAGGATGAAATCCCGACCACAAAGGAATTGTGGCAAGAGTTTCTGCACAGTCTGACGCTTCATGGATTCCGTTTTATATTTGAGGAAGGACCCAAAATCCGCCGCATCATCTGGCTCGTTATTCTTATATTTGCTCTTTTCATGCTGCTGTTGCAGAGCAAGAAGAGTATACAAAAGTATTTTGATCGTCCTATCACCACCACAGTGCAGGTCGAGTTTTTAGACCAGATAACATTTCCCGCAGTTTCCATATGCAATTTCAATTTGTTTCCATATTACCTGATAAATGGAACAATCGGTGAAAAGGTAAGTGGAGAAGACCTAGTTGTGGTTATAGTTTGGCGGGTGGGTGTTTTGAAAGAGGCGTTGTCTGTCTTTTGTTTAATTAAGTTCTGCACTTGGTTAATCTCTTTCCCAAAATGTCTCCCTAGTTCCGGGAAGGGAAGCTGAGACGTCCTACGAGCGATGTTGTCACAATCTTTTTTTTGTGTACCTCTTGAACTGTTCACAATTAACAACTCTGTTCTCTCGTCCGATCGTGAAGGTCTATAATTGCGATTGGGAAAAGTTGCAGACCTACCGAGTCGGAAGAGTGGGGTTTTTATAAGATATACGGCAAGGAAAAATCGATTTCCTGTCAAGTAGAGTTGTTCATTTGATCTTAACATATTTTCAAAACAAACATTTCTGGCAATCTCTATCCTCTATTCTACACACACTATTACTTCATGGGCCATGTTTGCAATTCCGAAGATGTGAATGGTCGTTCTTATACTAGAGACGCATAATTCGTCTGGGACGAACTTGGGCAAACATTTTTTCTGCGTCTGTAAAATTCGTCTAGTACAAAGACGAGTAGAAGACGCATAATGCTTCTGGACGTACTGGACGTACAGTTTAGTGCGTCTAGTGTAAAAACGTTCCGTTTTTACACTACACGAATAACAAGAGAGACGCATAATGCGTCTTTACTATAAAAAAGGCCAATGTAACTAAAAGTCTTTGCTAAAATTAATGGGTTGTCTTTCACAACACGGGCTCCACTGTGGAATTTCAGAATGTTTGAGAACAAAAAAAGTACTCAATTCTTACTCTTTTGACTCTTATATGCTTTGTAAGAAACGGTCCTAGGAAACATTGTGGCAACTCGTGGAAGCCATAGAATTAGGTGGTGAATGTCGAACCCGCAATTCTCAGGATAAAATGGAAATGTTTTTAAATCTTGTTGTCCACAGAGAGTGCACAGAAAAGATAACATTAGCTGATTACCTTTCCAGCCTCCTGACAACCGTATTGTAACTTGTCCACTTCGTATTTCCATATTAACTTGCATATAGCAGTGAATCATAGTCACAATCATGTCATGTCACAAGAAACATTGGCCTACCATCAGCATAATCAAATAAAATAGTTATTTAGCCATACAAGCCTATTAATGGCGCTCTCCAATTATCATTTGTTTTTGTTTTTTTTGTTTGTTTGTTTGTTTGTTTTTTTCAGATATTAAATATATTTTTTCTGCTTACGACCAGTCCACGGCAGCCTGCTCATCACTATAAAGTTTTACAGTACTCTTTCCTGTTCTTTTCGTCGTTTTTTATCACCATTATTCAGTCAAATGCAGTACGCTGGCCGTGCAACATCCCGCTGAAAAAGAAAACGAAACGCGGGTTTCAGCCTATGCAATTTCCTGCCAAAAAGCGCGGGTTGCAATGCGCGATTTTGCGTATTTGCTTACATGACGACGGACGGACGGTTGTAGGATAAAGTCAAAACCAAAGCCAAATTTCTCGGGGCTACCATATTTTCTTAACCATGATTCTCCGCTAAAACGGGTCGATCAATAATTATCATAAATTGACGACAAAATAAAGAAGATGCTAGTTTTAATACAATGTCTCTCAATCAGAAGGCGAGCAATGATTGGCCAATTTAGAGAGACATATAACATATTTCGTCCCGTTTGATGTCATGTTATATAATGGTTCTTGATTTAATTGCCAAGAGAGATTGCAGATTATTGTTACTGGCATTGTTTTCTCGAAACGCAGTGTAAGTTAGAGATCTTCTTTAAAGGGCCCTTGCTCGAAAGCCGATTAACTTCATCTAGGATAAGTGGAAACTTTGGTTTCATTTTTTCAACTTTAGGGTGAAGGTTTCTTTTCTTGCTTTTGTTTTTTCAAGATTGACTTCCTCTAAGATAAAATTTTGCCAAAATTTATTGTTGAGCAACATATTGTGAGTAGAGAAATAAACTTCTTGGTTAATATTTAATCTGGGATTAGCGTTAATTATAAAACAGCTTTTGAACTACCAGATCCTGGGTTTTTTCGCAATACCGACAACTGCTATTCGACTCTATAAACATTTGCAAATGCTGTGACTTTTAATCAGATGGTTTAAAGGAGAGGTTTTTTTTCCCGATTTCCTTTCATGAAACTTCAAGAATCAACCGGCTATACGTATACCAAAACTTCCATTTCAGATCAACATATCAAATATATCGTTTCCGCTTTTTCTTTTTTTTTCTTAGTATCAGAATCTCGTGTTTATTTCTTTAATGTCATCACCAATATTTAAACGGGCGATCCCGACTATCAAAGTTGAAACAGGCGATCCCGACTGTCAAAGGCTGGTTTATTTAAATGGGGAAAAGGAATGTGGTGCTTGTGACCAAACTTAAAATAAATCATGATGTAAAAAACAATGACGTAAAAATGTCTTCCAATAGCATTCCTCTACTTATTTGGGAACAAATTTCAAGCTTTCTACTTCACTCACCTCTCCCCTCTATCTCCCCTCCCTCTCCCTCTTGGCTGCTCTCTGCTTCAGCGGGGATTCAATGTAAGTAAGTAATCATAATGGCTAACTGCGCTCTTGGGGTTTCTCTAACTATTGCATAATCTCTCTTACCTTACAGGTTATGTCCATCTTAGCCCCACAAAACTACATCGACAACAAGGAAGAGGTATTGTTCGCTCGTTCGCCAATTCCAAACTTCTTAAACTATCTTCGACGTCATCGCCGAAAGGAATCGAAAAAAGCCGATGACGATGACGACGTTGACGTGCTCGGGGACGAGACGGCATTCGGCTTTGATGACACTTTTGATTTTGCGCAGTTTGTAAGGACTCATGGACATCGTATTGATCACATGATAAAGAAATGTCGTTGGAAATCACAGCCCTGTGGACCTGAGAATTTTACAGCCGTTATCACTGAGTTTGGCCTTTGTTACACTTTCAATTCAGGTACGTTGAATAGTGGTTCGCGTGTTGTAAACAAATTTGCAAGGTAGAGGAATTTAGTCCCACTATGAATTCTGACGCACGAGTGGGAGCACCGTAGTTACCAGCGGAGAAGTACCAATTTATCGCTGTGTTGAAAACATAGGATGAAACCAGCCTCACTTGCTCAAAAGCCATATAACTTTCTCGTTTTGGTTAGGAAAGAGGTATCTAGGCTCAGGTGAGTAACTTGGACTTTTAGACCAGTCCAACAGACCGAGACCGAAAGTGAGAGGTGGATGACTGCTCTACCGAATGCATATAAATATTATTATGGCATGAATTTGTACTACGGATTGCACTCCATAATCTTGCAGTGGTAGTTTGGATTTAGAAATTAGTAAGTACCCTTGCCTACAATATATTCTATACAATTCATGCACAGGTTTAAAGGGGCATCCGCTTTTAAAGGTACAACGTGCTGGAGTGGATTATGGTCTGAGACTATCTCTAAGCGTTCAACAAGATCAATATTACGGTTCCCTTAGAGATTCATCAGGTTCAAGGTCATGGTGCATGATCAAGAGGAACCACCGCTGATCAATGAACTTGGTTTTGCAATTCAACCGGGGACACATACATTCTGCGGGCTCAGGAAGGAAGTGGTACGTACAGCCTGTAGCTCTTTTTGAAAATAGTGATAGAAGCCGCAAGTTGACACTGTTGACCTACGTCATTTATTGATCACGAACTCGGACATTGTGAGACTATTTACATGTATGATAATTTATATGCCCGTCCAATTAGCCTAGTAAAAGGCACATTTTGCTACCTGGTGAACAACACGCAGGGCCGCTTATTTGATCAGAGGTTACCTAGTCCTAAACAAATAGCGGTTCAATTCATTTTGATGCAAACTGTTTATTGTCGAAAACAGCATCGAGAAAGAAATATCTAAGGAGAAAAACATTTATATACTTCTGAAACTCACTTAGAGAAAGTTCCAATTTTTGGAACAACATATTGCGCCTCTTTCTACCCTTTCCAACTACTTTTGTCTAGGATTGTCTGAAAATTCTGGGTGTGGTCGTAATTGGAAATACTACTTTTTTTCCTAGCGTTCACAGTTTCTGTGAAAAAAACAAACACACTTATTGCTTTTTTTTAATATTTATATGTTTTTTGCTATGTTATGATAAATTGTAGGTGTTTACTTTCATAGGCAAAACTGTTGGGAAGATTAGCACTTTTGACGTCTTCTTAGCTTCTCTCCCCACCCCCCTGATTCAGTGTTTTGCAAAACTGAATGCTTTTCGTAGGAAATTGTAGTGTTACCTTCCAACATTGAATAGGGCGAGGGGGTCTATATAACAGAAGGAGAAAGTGTTTTTTTGCGCCTTAACAGAAGGGGGTTGAAATACAGCTCTGGTGGGGTTCATTTATATAACCTTCCCTACTACTTTTGTCTAGGATTGTAGCTTCGTTTTACAGCCCAAATTCTTACAAATTTAAACGTCTTAACGAGGCTCGTTAGACTAATTAACACAAAGACAAAAAAATAATTTGTTGGTGGCTATTTTTGCATTCGATCAATGTAGTGGCTTTGTTTGCGAACGACAAATATGGGCCGCACGAGCAACACTGTCATTTTTTTCATTGAATTCTTTGTTTTGTGGCCACAAGAGTCGATAACACTAAATAAGAAATAACCCTGAATAATCCTGCGATGTGGTTACCATGACTATGACGTTGAGAGGCTCCAGCGAATGTCGTCAATTAACGACAAGGCTGATCAGAATGGTTTCTCGTTCAGATTTGTTAAGAACTAAAGAAACAAGTCATTCTGGTCTTGGTAGCAAATTTCATCATTATGCAGATGTTTAATTCTTGTGGCCCAGTAGCAGTATTTGCATTCGTCAGGGAAGGACGATAAAATGTACGAGCTGTCTGTCTCAACATTTGTATAGGTCCTTCATAAACTCACTCACTGTCCATATCACTTTCAGATGCACAACTTACCCAAGCCATTTAAGACGGCCTGTGAAGACAAATACTTAGCAGGCTTCAAAAAGTACACAAAATCTGCCTGTCTTCTAAAATGCCGCGCTGACTACGTAATAAGCATGTGTAAATGCAGATCTTATGACCTGGAAGGTAAAACGCATGCGTGAATGTTAATTGAATTCTTGAATCCATACGCAAAGTTACAGATGGTTTTTAATCACGTGATTAGACGGCCATATTGATGTACAAAACAATAACCAATTATTCCTCATGTTTTGCATTATAATAGAGTCAAATTCCCAAAAGACTTTTCTCTCTGTTGTTCTGTGCACCAAAGTGGCCGCTGTGACGTCAGGTGAAAACCATCTATAGGCCTGTTTTTGAGTTTACTTGCTCGAAAATAGACAAGAATAATAAAACAAGGCTGGCTGTGCGGCTGATAAGGTTTATACTCCAAATGAATTGAAAGGGATTAAAAGAACTTCAGCCATACAGCTAGCCTTTCCAAATTTTAATTGTCTATATCTTTACATTCACTGGCCAAATCCACCGAGATCCGGCGCTTTTGCTTGCTCTGTGCGGTTAGCTCTTACTGAAGAAAATTTATCACGGTTGATTTTGCACGAATATGGAAGATTATAATGTGTCAAGCTAAACTGAACTATCTGTCCTTGGCTGCACTATTAGCTGACCCTCCACCGAGGTGTGCGGAGGAGGGGGAATCGAGCCCCTTATCCCTTAATTTCTGTTGTGTTTCAATATTTTTTAAACATTCTACCATCGATGGATAGCCTGTTATGTTATCCACAAGTTGACATAGAAATTATCCACTGTGCATAATTAATGTGCCGCTAATTGGAGCCTAAGACGAAATCTAAGATTTTTCTTAAAAGTCATTACCGCATCGAATTTTTGGCTTCCAAATTTGTAGCTCCGAAAATATGATTTGATGTAACATACTACTTAATTTGTAAGTAAATAGAGTTTTTTTCCGAATGCATTTGTTATTCTTATATGTCTTCGAGCAAGGTTTGTCCAGATGACGATCACTTCTTCGAAATTAAGCTATGGCCCGACTTTTACATAATTTTACCACGGGCCCACTCCTCTGCCCTATACTTCTAGGGTCGGGGTGCTGGAAGCCTGGTTAACGTTAACCAATGGCTATTAGTAATGAAAACCAGTAGGTTTCCATGGTATTTAATGCTGGTTAGTGCTAACCAAACTTCGAGCAACCCGTGCCTGAGTACTAAGCTTTCGAAATGTTGATATTAATGGCCTGTCCAACTTCTATCGGAAGCGGAGATCAACGCTTGTGTGCAATAAGGCAGAAACAACGTCTCGGATAATGCAAACGGAGAAAATCAGTAATATGCGTTGATTGGCTAAGAGGCTTTAAGTCATAATATTTGGGCCAGTACGCAGCTATTACAACGATTCTCGGGATTGGTTCAGAAAATAATGGACACAAATAACGATATAAAAGAGCAATGGACCCTAACTATAAAAACAATAGAGGTTGTAAAGAGCTGCGTCCTAGCTCTAATATTTGACGGGAATCAGTAGCTCAAGATCAGCTTCTGACGGTAGAGCTGGTCTCAGAAAAACAATAGCTCCAAGGAAAGGGTGTGGGTCATGAGCTCTTGTCTCAAAGTGATCACCATGATACGGATTTATTTCCTTTTAACGCAGGAGAAGCACCACCGTGTCTTCCACAAGAGGTCAAGAACTGCGTATGGCCCGCTATGGGTAAGGACGATAAATTGGCGACTTCATCTCACGACTCTTCAACAACGTACTATTTTCTATGGGGGCCACCGAGGCCAAAACTTGAGCAACACTTATGGCAGTCGTTGTCATACACCAACGCAAGAGAGAATTCCCTCAAGGAGTCACGTTTCTCGCGCTCGGTGAAGACCCGGATGTACGCG